>NW_019174497.1:6688260-6855760 GCF_002260705.1 Seriola dumerili | reverse complement strand
CCTTCGTGAAAACAACATCCCTCACCTGAGGAGAGTCTGTTGGAAGAACACAGGTTGTGTTAGATTGTGTTAACATTGTCAGTTTTGGTTCAACTTTGTAAAGCTGACCGGCCTTAGTTTGTGATGTGGTTTGTCTGTTAGCTCCTGATGGATGAAATGTCTGGTTTTTTTTTTTAAGAGTAGGGATCAGCAGCATAACAATCACGGTACAAAGTGTATTTGTTAGTTTGTGTTTCAGGTCATCATCCACCTGATTTTAAGTAGACACAAGTCTTTTTAAATAAAAGTTAAAGAATCATTGCATGTGTAGAGGATCCACCACTTAAAGTCCTGTCACAAACACAGGGATGTAAATGATAGTACAAGAGGCATTTTCTGTCATGCACCAAGCAGGTTTTCATGATCCTCCACCAAAGACTCCAGCAGGTGATTTCACTGATTAGCACCTCTTGAGCCGGTGAGGACGGACTAATAAAGTGAAATCACCTGCTGCAGGCTTTGTTTGAATTGAAAACCTCCACACAGTACAGTCTGTTCTTGGAAGCACGTGGACAAACTGTGAAGTTTGTTTCCTGCTCAAAAAAAAAAAAAAAAATCACCTTGTCTCAATCCAAGTAATTGTGGAGAAGGAAACTATCGATTTTTAAACGAGGCATGTGAATGACTGACTGACTGACTGGGGGGGTGGGGGGCTATTTTTGCTCTGTACCCAAATATAGATGCCGCTTCTATCTTGGGCTGCTCTGAAGTACATGTTCTCTTTTTCTGTCTCTCACCCTCCCTCCCCTCATTTCTCCCTCTCCCCCTGCCCGATCAAGCTTTATTTTTGTCGACTTTTATATTACCCATGTGACTTATCTCCCCTGCTATTTAAAGCAGTGTGTGTGTGTTTGTTTGTGTTTGAATGTAGAAGGTAGGCGGATGGAGAATGGGGTGTGTGTTTTGGGTGAGGGGGTAGGAGGGAAGAAGGGAGGGGGACTGTCTTTGGATCTTCTGCTGCATCCCTCCCTCCTATCTTTTTTTTTTTTTTTTTTTTTTTTTTTTTTTTTCCTCCCTCTGAGGTAGGAGGGGCTGCTCGTTGATAGGCGAGTTTGGGGTGCGACAGATTACATAACAGTACGTAACAAGAGCGGGGCATACAAGGACCGCAGTCTCTCCTCACTGAGAATCTTAATTGGGGATTTGGTGGTGGTGGGGAGGGTCGAGGTGGAGGTTTGGGAGGGGGGGGGGGGTGTTGCACTCATTTTAGTCCTGTCTCGCTCTCTCTTTGCATAGGAAGTTGAATTTTCCAAAAAAAACCTCACCCTCTGGGTAACTAATAGTCAAGACCACGCTAGATGTTTCTACAACTAAACACCAGATCTGCTTATTTGACTAATCTGCACACCTTCATCTTGAGAGGGAATAATCCGTGAATTAATAGAAATCGGAATCTCCATATTCATAATGATTTCCTCCTTGTTATTATGAGCTGCTCATCCTCACACGTGCCCTTTTATGTAGTCCCCAGTAATCTGCTGTTGTGAAGACTCTTTTATTCAGATATGGTTTCGTGATCACCCTGTTCTTTTTCCACTGCTCATCAGATCAGACCCTCTGTGTGTTTTTTTTTTTTTTTTTTTTTTTTTTTTTTTTTTTTTTGTTGTTTCCCCCCCCAGCTTGCATAGCTCGTGCTGGCATCAGGGGTTTAGGTGGAGGGCTGAGGATGCAGCAGCAGCCTGGTCGTCGTGGTGATTGTGATGGTGGTGGGGGATCTTGTTGGTATTCAGGTGCTGCGGCAGGCAGGCAGCTCCCAGACGAGGCAGTGCTGGCGCGCTGCTATTTTTACTCCTCCTGCTGCTTTTTTTAGACCCTCGGAATAGTGAGCAGGCAGCGGCAGGGGCTGCTCCACTGCTGAGGAGGGAGAGAGGGAGGGAGGGAGACAGAAAAGGCTGGGGGATGTCAATACCTCTGGACGTGATGTGCAGCACTAAGCACAGCAGAGCTGCGGTGCAAATGCGCCCCCGTCAGGGCGCTTTCAGAGCCAGCACCGTGGACCAGTTTTCTCAGAGGCGTAGGAATGGGGGAAACTGGGTTCAGAGCTGAGCTGCTTGAAATGAATGAGAGGCAGCGGTGCACACATCCCCTCTGCCAACACACGCATGCATACATTCATGGATTCACACATGCCTCTTCACTGGCCTCTCCCCAAATCTCCATTTTCTTTTTCATTGCACACATCACGCTCTTACGTGGTTGCCCCATCAACACACATTCACCCTTTGATGTCAGTGTGTGCTTGCGTCTTCTCTGAGCGTCAGAAGCGCTGCTGTCATTCACGTGCTTGCTTGCGTAGACCCTTTTTGTTACATTGTGTGTCACAGATGTAATGCGTTGCTCACGTGAAGGGAATTAAGTCCTGCTGGGAGCACTGGGGTGTGTATATATATTTATGTGTGTGTGTGTGTGTGTGTGTGTGTGTGTGTGACTGAACTGAACAATAGGGTTTTTGGACACTGTGTTCTGCTTGTACATCAGTGACTTATTTCCTCTCTGTTGTTTTTGCAGTGTCCAGTGTAGGTTCATCAATGAGGGGTTTTCAGTTACAGGAGGAATAACTGGCATCAAATTTCACTCTGTTGAATCTCAGGCGAGGCTGATAATGATTTGTTTTCTCCATGAATCCATAAATTATTTTAGGTTAATAATATTTTCTTTGTTTCACAAATGATGGACGGTGGCATATTGAAATGTAAAAAGGAAGGAAAAGAGGGGGGAAAAAGGAAATGTCTTAAGACTGGAGAGGAACTCTGTGTCCTCATCCCACTGTACTAGGCTACTCCCCCCCCAACACACACACACACTCTCTCCCTCCATTACACATATAAACAAACTTCACTCTGGCTCACTCTCTAGACAACGTTTATTGAGAAAATGGTACTATTATATAATGGGTGGGAGGAGTGTAGTCATTCATAAGTACAGCGCAAGGATTTAGGGGAGGGGGTGCTGTATGGGTAGGGGGCATTAGGCCCGGGGGGAAGGGGGGTGGAGGAGTAGGTTGGCTGCCGATTAAGTGGTGATAAAGTCATTTGAGTTCTGACGTTCTATTTATTTTTTATTTTTTATCCAGATGTTTGCTTTTCTCCAAGTGGATGGAGGGATTATTTGCCACTGGATCATGCTTCCCACTTTTCCATCCACTGCACAAAATCCCCTTTACATACTTCAGTTTTACACCCCTCATTTAATTCCATTACAGTGTTTCAGTATTTCAGTTCAGTTTTGGTTAAATTATTACTTCCGTTAAAACAAGTAAAACAAACATCTGTATTAACTGTTTTGAGAGGGCAGAAATGGAAATTATTTAAAAGTGACTTTTTTTTTTTTTTTTAATTGCCAGATTCTTGTTCCTGTTCTGATGTTACACTTTATTTTAACCACTTGGATTTCAAATGGTGAAACCGCATCAGAACAAGAATAATGGTCTTTAATGATGTTTTAGTAAAAGGATATTTAGCACCTCCTCTAATAGAAACAAGCAGAGTGGAGGTTTTCCACTTGAAACGCAGCAGATTTGACTGATAGAAAGATGAGGGCCAATCAGAGCCCTCACCTTTTTCGGGAAGAATTACCTGTTTCTAAAAGAGACGATGCTTTTTACAGTATTCTGAAAATGCATGGCATGTATAGTCTGAACACATGCACAGTCTGACACGCAGCACACGGTAAAGTACTGTATGTTCTTGGCTGTCAGGTTGAAGCTCAAAAGGTGATGCTGTACATGCATTATAAGCACATAATGCATAATTGCACACTATCCTCTTTTAGGTTAAAGGTCAGCGACACTCTACGTGCTTTTAGGTGCATAACACATTCTCATACGCAGGTGCAACTCTCTGCACCTGAAACTCAGCCACGCAGTGGAATGGCATGCGTCCCAGCTGCCTCTCTGTGGGATGCAATAGTTATCCAATGTGACTGGAATGTGGTCGGTGCAGTCGGCCCTCTTTATTTATTTTATAGTGTGTGTGTGTTCTGGTCGTCTGTTTCAGCTGACGTGGCCTGTCATTTCTTCCTCGACAGTGTCGTGGGCCTGGTGCGAGGAGAATCATAGAGGCTATACATTAGCAGTCAGGGCTTTTCTTCACTTGTTGGTACAAGATGTCTCAGAAGGCTCGCTTGCTGTTACCAACTAGCAACCTCGTAACTACAGTCGTGTTTGTTTGTTTTTCTTGTTTTTTTCATGATCTGCACGGTTTCATGCTCCTTCATTTATACTCCTTCAGCACTCATCAGATAAACTCCAAACCTGCATGATAGTTGTCTGAAAAGAGACATATTTCTTTACAGTGTCTGGCGAACTGACATTTCAGTAACATGAGGTTTTCAGCTGCCGACTATGATCCATGATGTGTAATATTTCCAGGGGTATTCTGGCGTCTATGTTATAGAGGAGTCTTATTCACTTCACAAGAAGCTGATTTTTATGTCGAGGTGGTTGCTGTCCCCCTTCCCGCCCCCCTCAGCCATTTTACTTTGCAGTGAATGTAGCCTCTCTGTGCCTCTGTTTGCCCCCACCTGCATCTGCAACCAGAGCCTGCTTTGGTACAGCCCGCGCCCATTGAGGCTTTTCTGCCATGGAGCGTTTCATTCTTAACACGGGGGGTTTAAAAATAACCAGGGATTCTGCTCTCTTTTCACTTTTGACTTTGTGCTACTCTCTCTCACTCTCACTCCTCTTCTCTCATTCACTCATTTGTTCTTCTCTCCCCCACCCCTCCTCCTCCTCCTCCCCATCTCCCCCGCTCCTCCACTGCCATCTCTATTCTGTCTCTTTCTCCTTCACTCATTCGTTCTCTTGCTTTGCTCCAGTTCTATTTTTAGCCACCTCCAGGATCCCTCCTCAGCCCCCCCCTCCGTCTCCCCACCACCACCATCACCACCCTCCCTCCCTACCCCACTTCACCCTCCTTTCTCCTGCTCCATGTTCGTCATCGCTCCCTCCTCTCTGCATCCCCTCTCTCATCTTGTCTTTTTCCTGCTCTCCAGCTCTTTGCCAGAGAATGTCCTCTACCTCCATTAATCTTTCATCAAGCCTTGCTAATAATATATTCATGATGCACAACTATGTGTGTGCGTGTATATTCATGTGTACACCCAATCCCTACCTCACCACCACCACTTTGTCCTGTCTGTTTTTCCACCCCCCCCTCCCAATCACCCGTCAGTCAAGCAGGGGCAGGGGTTGATGGGCAGTGAAGGTTTAAAAATAGCCCTGCTTGCTTGACAAGGTGAGGAGAACTCTGAACACAAGAAGAACATCAGCTCCCCTCTCCGTCTTCGTCCTCCTCGCGCTTCGGCCTCTTTACCGTCTTTTGTTGTGCTTCTGTGAAATCTTTCCTCTTGCTTTCACCAAACCGCTCTGGCTCTGGTTTTGCCACCGTTTACGTTTCCTCCACCTTTTTCGTCTAAACTACAGATATACACTTGATTGAACCATTGCCAGTCAGATTTGTCCGTACGCTAAACTGATAAAGGATTCAATGCTGTGTTCGTGTGCAAGAAACCCTAATCGTGATCTTGAAAATCAGCTGCTCTCAGTGAAGTATCAGGGGGTGTTGAAGGCTTTGTGAATCCTATACTGTCTCCTATCTCTGTTCTGCTTTAATCTATATCATCTTATCTCCACCTCTTTACAATCTCCGTCCCCTCTGTTGTCTTTGCAGCTCAGTCTTTGTGATTAAACTCCTATCTATACCATCTCAGGGTTTATTATATGCATCTCCACTCCAAAATGAAACTGTGCATCTCATACAAAAGAAAACATCATCGTAGAGCTTAGAGAGAGAGAGAGAGAGAGAGGCTTTCCCAAATAGCAGGACAATAGTGTAGTGGGGTGTGTCCGCCAACGGATTTGCTTCCTGTGAACTGTCCTGTCTGTCACCCATAAAGTCCTCCAGGTTTAGCTTCATATTGGTGCGCTGAGCCATTATGATGACAACTGGAAGTGGTCAAACCTGAAGTGAAGGTGTGTCGTAAGAATCTGAACAAAGAGGATCACATTTGTGTGTGTGTGTGTGTGTGTGCTTTTTATGTGTGACTGTCACATGATGCATGTAGTGCAGAGTAATGAGTCAGTCTACAATGACTAAGTATGTGACTAAGGTCTTTTGACAGGGTTAAAATAGGTAAACTGAGATCAAACAAAGTGAAACCATAGTTTCAATCAGATCATTAATCCTCAGGGAATATGAACCATCTTTTCACTTTTGGAGACTTCTCTGGAGAGCATCTCCTCCCTTATTAGGTGAACAGAAGTTGACTTGACCCCTGCTCTTCTACAGAGTATAGTGGACAACCTATCCTGACCTCTTTTTCTACTTTCTGTCTCTCCAGTTGTGACGGGAGCCACGGATGGAATCGGGAAATCCTATGCGGAGGAGGTGAGGCTTCTGGACCCTTATTTATTTCATTTCTTTCACAGGAAAGCTGTGACTCATATACACACACACACACACACACACACACACACACACACACACACACACACACACACACACACACGCATACACACATCGTGTTCACTCATAGGCCACGGTAGGAGAGAGCTCTTACAGGCCTATTAACGTGGAAGAGAGTCCTCACACGCACATGCATGCACACTTCAACCAGAGCTCATAGGAAGGTAACAAGCACACGTTGAATAGGGGCTACCCTGCCACGTGTTTGGCCCATACTAGTGATGTAGGGCCTTTGACTCATACTGTTGCTGTGGGGCTAGCCGCCCGTCACACAACGGCAGGCCACCATTTTACCCAGTGTGTTTATGCCATGCAGGGTTTTCAGGCATGTTAATATTTATGCAGCGACTCACTAGTTCTCACATGGAGCATGATCAGTCCTCCTCTGTGCCTTTAATAATCTGCAAGGTGCATTTGCTCACTTTTCCCTGCAGCATGCCCCGCAAGATCAACCTAGCTTAGCTTAGCACCTCACGTAGAAACAAGAAGGGGAAAGCACCTGTTTGGAATAGGGTGAAAATTCAGACTTGCCACCATCACAAGTCAAGCCTGAAGTTCTCAAAAGTCTCTTGTTTGCTCTCTTCTGGAAGCATGTGTCCAACAAAGTGAGCACAACAAGGATGTTTACACATGCAAATACACACAGGTGATTGAGCGAAGTCCGCTGGATACAGTTTGGATGATATATCGCCAATGCTCTGCCGGTCATCTCATCCAGAGTTGAAGCATACAAACTTAACTCTCTCACTTCAAAAGTTGGATCTTGTTTTCTGTCTCATCATTTTCATATCATCATATATGTAATTTCTGGGCACTGAAGTTCAAAATCTTGTCTGTCAACACTGTATATGATTCTGCCTTCAATATATGAAAAGAAATCATCTTGTCAAACTTGTGCGACCTGTTGCTAAGCATTTCTTTTCCTTTCTAGCTTGCTCGTCGTGGATTTGCCATGATGTTGATCAGTCGCTCCCAGGACAAGCTGGAGTACGTGGCAAAGTCACTTGGTAAGTGTGTAGAAAAGTGTGTGTGTTTGTTTATCTCCACAACATCATGGAAACCTGTTCGGGTTGAGCGCACAGTGAATGGGCTGATGAGGATGTGTGTATGGGCAGGCAGTGACGTGCAACCTCTCATCCCATCGGCTACAGGGTTTCCCAGGCCTTGACAGTGGGGCATATTCTCAACATAAGGAGTTAAAATATAGTCAATAAAGAAGAAAACTGTTTTGGAGACTTGTACAGACTTATACATGTTAGCATAAGTTTGTCCCAGATGTGTTACTCTGTACAAAGTGGATGCACTAACTTCCATTTTCAAAAACATCATTTTGTGAGTAGTTTCACTGTTCAGATTTATCCTGCAAATCCCATTTTTCACGCCCTTTTGCATCCTGCTAAGTCACGCCTTTGCTCTGTTTAAATGCGAGTGAATTGGAAAACATGCAGCCAACAAAGCAGGCTGTTTTTTTTTTTTGTTTTTTTTTTACTTCCTCACTAATGGTATGAAGAAGGAGATATTAAATATCTGGCCTGATTGAGGAAGCTCTTGGACCAGCCTGTTCCTCTTTGTTACATTTGTTAGACACAGATCAGGCTTTTTCCTCATTCTACTCCACACAGAACAGAAGCCACAAAATAGTAAACCAGTGTCCGTATGAAAGGAGAAACTTTTTTTCCTCCTCCTTGCTGGCCTGTCTCCAGATCTGAACAGAGACTGAATGGTGAGTGCCCCCCCCCCCCCTTGTTCAAATAGTGCCCTCTCCCCCGGCTCACTCTCTTTCCATCTGTCTCTGACGTCTCCCACAGCGCAATTTCCCCTGTCGTGCTTCAAGTCCACAGAGGGGGCTGATGGGTAGTCACGAGCGGGGTGCGGCGTGCCAAACTCTGGCACTCCTCTCTCACGATTAGTTTGACAAAACCACCCTCCTTCGTGTGTAACTGGGCAACCCACCCTGACCCACCTATAATTTCATTGTTGTAAATGTTTCTCCTCTCTCTTACGCGGCCATCTCATTTGACTCTTGAACGCACCTACTTGGCAACCCCAAATTACTGCTCCAATTTGGCAACCCGAGCCTTCATATTTCTGCTTCCTTGCCGCCACGTCTGAAGCTGCTTTTATCATTTTCTTTTGACGTGCACTAACAGTGGTTGTGATGACTTAACTGCATATAGATTCCAGGGGTGGTCCAACCCATAACTCCCTCTTTTTTTATTTTACTCACCCCACCTCACATCCCCTCTTAGCCCCCCCCCCTCCTTGTTTCCCCCTCGTCTTAACTCTGACTGAACACACACTGACACACTACTGGTCTGTACCGAGGCACATCCCAGGAATTTTCCTCCTATAACTCCCTCCGCCACCTATCAGCTAAACGAGTCTTTGGACAATAAATTCTAATTGCAGCAGGCGCGTCAAACATGACGACGGAGGGAGGGAGGGAGGGAGGGAGGGGAGACAGTTGCTCGGCTGGTTTGTTGGTATGCAGTGCCCTCTTCAGTTCGAGCCTGACAGTGACCGGTTTCATGCTGCTTTCATTTGAATGGATCCAGGGTTTTGAAACAGGGGATTGCTCTGTTGTAACGAGCTTTTGCACGATGTGCTGGCCGACTTGTGACACATTGAATGCATGGTATGGGTGTGTGCTGGGGTGTGATGCCATGATCTTTTAAGGAAGATGAGTGATCTTAAATGTGCAACCTTCTAATCTTTGATCTTCTGCGGTCAACCATACAATGTCACTTTCTTTTCCACAGTTTAAAACACTTGCCACGCACAGATATGATTGCAAACCTATAATTAATGGACGCTTGTTTCTCTTTTCACAGAGGAGCAGTTTAAAGTAGAGACTAGGACCATTGCGGTTGACTTTGGCAAGACGGACATCTACCCCAAGATCGAGGCGGGGCTGGCCGGTTTAGAGATCGGTGTTCTTGGTAAGAGCTGATTGTTTCTTTCTTCTAAACCTCTGATGGCAGGACAGTGTTCATCCCTGCAGTCAGTCCAGTGTGGTAAACTGTTGTATTGCACAGAGACAGAAATGATGAAGCCCTATCCGTACACGCTACACATCACTGAAGGCTGAACATTTGACATTCACTTGCAATGTGTATTCAGTTAGTGTGAGATGGTGATGAGACACTTAGAGTCAGGGCCCATCTTTGTTTCACTGCCTTTTGGATTTCACAAACACCAGCCATCGCTTGTCTTGTCCAGGTCGTGCAACACTTCTTAAAGTCATTTGATCCATTTTAAACTCGCTCATTTACATACTTAAGGTGACATCTTTGTAGTTTCACTGTGAAAAGTTGGCACTATGCAAATTTTTCTTCTACTTTCTTGAGACATGAAGCAGAGAAGAAGGGAGGGGGGGGGGGGTCAGCCTTGCACTTAACAAGCTTTTAAGACTTTTCAGAAAAACTAAATTCCAGCTGTTTGTGTAGATGTTTCGACTTGTCGACTCTAGAGTTCATGTTGTACTTTTTGGTTGAACATTTAAGGAGCTCTTTGTCCTTTTTTTTTTTTAACCAATTGTGCTCTACTGGTTGTAAGGTGTGGCTGTGTGTAGTGTGGAGTAGACGTCTGTCTGTGTCGTGTTTGCTTATGCTGCCACCTTATGGTAGAAACTTCAGCTAGTTTGAGTTATCCAGCACCAGGTTATTTTATGAAAACGGTAGAATAATCTTCTTTTTTGTCTTTAACAGTCAACAATGTTGGTGTGTCTTATCCCTACCCTGAGTACTACCTCCACATTCCTGATCTGGACAATGTGAGTTTTTACTTCTCGTTATTTCATCTTCATTTGTGGATGGAAATTCTCTTTTGCTGCTAGTTTTCTGTTATTAAAAGAGCACAACTTAGAAATAAGTGAAAAAGCAAATGAAATTGTCATTTTCAAAAAAAGCTTTTCTTTCTTTTATGCTCCTTATTTTACCGCTATCTGCTGCCTTCCTGTATCCACCTCTGTATGAACACATGACCTTAACATGTGAGTGTTTAGCTGACTGGCACTTTCTGTGTTGCAGTTCATCACAAATATGATCAACGTCAACATGACCTCAGTGTGCCAGGTGAGTCTGACTCTGTACTGAAGGACTTTTCCTCCTCGGAGAGGCAGATGCATTTAGCCCAGTGATTGCAACCGACATGTTTACATCACGTCCCAAGTGTTTGTTTAAACTTGATCCATGGGTTTTACTTTCCTCCTCACTTTTCCCCCTTTTTATTTTTTGTTCTTCTCCTCCCTCTTCTTTTTCCTCCTCCTCTTCTGCTGTTTCTACCATGGTACCTGCAGTGTCTCAGTTGTTCCCAAAGCAACGGTGGACTACACCAACGCTGTCTGTACTCGCCACCCACGCAACTCTCTCTCTCTCTCTCTCTCTCTCTCTCTCTCTCTCTCTCTCTCTCTCTCTCTCTCTCTCTGTCGGTCTCTGTCTCTCTCTCTCTCGCCGTCTCTTTCTCTCTCTCCCTCCTACTTTTAGTTTTTTTTTTTTTTTTTTACTTATTCATTTATTTTATAAAACTCTTTCCCTTCTTCCCTAGTCCCCTCATTCTCCTTCATGAGTTTTGTCATTGTTTTTGTGTGGTGGTTGATGTTAACCAAGCTTGTGTTGTTGTTGTTCTTTTAGATGACCCGTCTGGTGCTGCCCAGAATGGCTGAGAGGTGAGTTAAACGATAGGCTTCCATGTTTTGCGACATGACTGCAGTCAAATATCAGTGTCGTGAATAAGGGACTGTGTCTCAGAGCTGCACGAGGAATCTCAAAATTAAACAAAAACCTCTTCTTTGTGTTTTTGAAGAGTGATGTTTGGGAGACCACTGTTCATAAACATGACTCTTTTATCAAGAAGGGGCACAAGAAATCCTCCCCAAGCCCTTTCCATCACTGCATCTCTCTTTCCCTCTCCTCCTTTGTTCGCAATGCTGACAAGCTTTCAATTCACACAAAGTGCTCTTCCCACCCGATTGGCTGCTCTGTTCCCATGTGACTCGTGCTGGCCAATAGCAGCGCAGGCACATTTGGTGCCGTGTGAGGCTGGAGCGTCGCTCCACTACATCACTGCAGCAACAGGCTGCCATGGCAACGCACACGGCCACTACCACACTGTTTTAGTGTGTGTGTGTGTGTGTGTGTGTGGAACATGACTTTGTGTGTATTTGGCAGTGTGCTGAATGTGTATAGACACTGGGTTCCCACAGACATGGGAAACCAGTGAAAGTTTGTCAATCTGAAGGAAAAAATTAAGCTTTAAAAACACGTCTGAAAATACATATTTGCACAGTTCTGGGATCAGTGCTTCACATGTTGAGGAAAGCCCTGTGGTTATAGATTTGTGTTACGGCAGCAGCACTGAAATTTAATTCATTCAAAACTTGTTCCTGATACAATCATGAATGTTGTCTTTGCATCACAGACTATAAAGCAAAGTTCTTGTCGTAAATCTACCCTGTCGTGTTTTTCTCAGGTCCAAAGGTGTTATCCTGAACATCTCCTCTGCCAGCGGCATGTACCCCGTCCCTCTGCTCACAGTCTACTCTGCCACAAAGGTATGTGCCACATCTGGACTTTTGAATAATATTGGTTTTATCTGCTTGTTTCTTCTGGCTGGTGATAACTTTTTACAGACTGATATGTTAATTCTGACTCTTTCCTCCCCCTCCTCTGTGTGCAGGCCTTTGTGGATTTCTTCTCTCGTGGCCTTCAGGAGGAGTACAGGCGTCAGGGCATCATCATTCAGGTGAGTTTGAGGCTTGTCTGGTGGAGTCATTGGAGGTTTTGAGTGCAAAACTTTCCTTTAGTTGTTATGAGCTGTGAGGACACTGAGGAGGCAAAACAGTGTAGCGTTTTGTTTTGGTACAAATTTTATTTTCTATTTGAAATGTTGAGTCCTTACATTGTGTAAAGCATCCTCTACACCCCACCTTTTGTAAGGTTTAGTGCATGTGATCCACGCACCGTTTGGACTGTGCCGGCTGGGTCGGGCGCTGTAGACCAAACTTTCAATGTGGCTTTAAATTGAAGATTATTAAAAAAAGAGAAAATGAGTGGAAGAGATGATGATGTATTAAAATCTTTGAAGATATATGAAGGATATGAAATCTGCCCCTTTTGATGCTTTTGAATTCTACTCAAAAGAAGTTTTTACAAAAAAAAAAAAAATAAAAAAAATCGAACCCATTGCTCTCAGCCAATCAATGGAATAAATGCATATTCATGAATGATGTGTCTGATAGGCCATTTTTATCCCTTTTTTTTTTTTTTCAGCAGAGGCAGTTTAAAAAAATATGATGTTCCACATAAGGCTTGTTTGTTCTGTTTTTAGTGCCCTCTAGTATTCATTCATGTGCCACCTTGTGGTTGGACTGGGTACAACAGTTTCACCTCAGCAAACCTCAGTGTGTTTTCACCTGATAACCCCAGTCACCAGAGCAGCTCACAGCAAAGACTTCATGTATTTTAGTATGAAGTGCATCTTAACAGCGGCAGTGGTCAGTCTCTCAGGAGGACACATTATCTGATGTCGTTTAAATGCTCATCATACAGCTTTTAATGTCTGTGCTGCAAATCTGTATTTCTTTATATCTTTTATACTAACCTGAGGAAGAACAAGGAGTTATGGGTTTTTAATTTTTTAGATGTTCTTCTTTTGTTCAAAGTTCATTTCACACGTTTCTTCTTTGTTTTCTGCAGAGTGTGCTGCCCTTCTTTGTGGCCACTAAGATGACTCGTATCAGGAAGCCCACGCTGGACAAGCCGACCCCAGAGCGCTACGTGGCAGCTGAGCTCACCACTGTGGGTCTGCAGAGTCAGACCAATGGCTACTTCCCCCACGCTGTCATGGTAAGAAGTGGAAATACTGAAAAAATATGGAACTATGTGGGAATACAACAAGTAAACTTAAATGTTGTTCTTAGTTATGGTGTTTGGGAATTTAACGCTGGACTATGTGGCACAGTAATTGATTTTAATGCCCCTATTTTGGACTTTTAATGAAATCAGTTGCAATATAATATCCCGGCTTTATGTGTTGTCTGAGTCAGTTTGAGTTAACTTTCTTTTTTCTTTTTTTAAAGTATGAATTGCACATTTTCTGCTTAGTATTTTAGGTGGTACACAATAAATATAAACGATATGAAACTTTTTCAATATGTCTTGGAAAAGTTATTTAGCCAAATCATTTATTTTTATATTTTCATGTAAGGATTAAAGCCTGAATATTAAAGTTTAAAATGATTATAAACCCATGCACTTTTTTTTGTTTTTGTTTTGCAGGGTTGGGTGACCACCAAGCTGGTGCCGAGCAGCATTGTCATCTTCCTGGGAGCCCGTATGAACCGCCTGCAGCGTACCGGGTACCTGCACAGGAGGAAGCTGCGGGAGCAGAAAAACGGAGCGAGTTTGAAGAGCGAATAGGAATTCGGCAGACGGTTCTGCGGGCAGCCTCATGCTGTTCTGACCCAGTGCAGTGTTTAGAGAAGGGAGATGGTGTTTTTGATTGATCCTCCAGGGTTGCCTGAGATTTCAACTTTGTGCCTTAAGTAAAGTTTCACATCAGAGGGTGTGTATGACTCTGGGTTTAAAAACAGCAATGTGCCCTGATGTGATTTGTCTGGAGAGAAACAGCCAAACAAGGAAGGAGCTGAAATGATGAAAAAAAAAAAAAAAAAATGCTGCTCTTGGCAAAGGACACTAATATTTTTGTCACTGACACTGATGGTGGAATTTATGCAGCTGAAAAATGAGTGATTTGTTAACCCTGCTGTTGTAAGCAGTGGAAATGGTGGTGGGCATTTTTTTATATATACATGTATATTTATTATGTTTGTGTGAACATACAAGCCAAACTCCTCCAAAGGAACTTTAGTCCTGTTTACAACTCATTGAGCCATTTAAAGATGACAACTTCTGCTGTCTTTCATGTCAATTTATTTGCATCACTGAGCTGTAATCATCAACCACTGCCTCTGTCTTCCTTTTTTTTTTTTTTTTCTCTATGATATTGTGTGATTACAGTATATTTAAATATTTGTGGTGGGTTTTTGTTGCACCAGTATCTAAACCAAAGCATAGTTATCTTATTAAACCCAAAGTGCCTTTCTATGTCATTAATGCTGCAAACGGTCAAATTCAATGAGCAGGTATTGAGAAGTGATGATGTACTGTTAAAGGATGTAATTCAACTGATGTGAAACTATGTGAACTATAGTTGCTCAATTTTCTGCCTTGTTTTATTAAAATGTAAACCCACCAAAGTTTCTCACAGGCAAGAACAAGTAAGTGAACCATTTGGAATTGCCTGCGTTTATGTATAAATTTGGTCTGATCTTCATTTAAGTTACAGTTGTGACCAAACAGTCTATTTTAACTAATAAAACAAATCATTGTATTGTTCTTGTCTATATTGAAAACATCAAATATTCACAGTGTAGGTTGGAAAATGTGTGCAAACCCATCGGCTAATGACATCAACAGAAGCTAATTGGAGTCGAGAGGTAGTATACGTCAATGACACCAGATCGGAGGTGTGGATTAAAGCTCCTTTTGAGTTATAAAAAAATAAAAAAACTCAAACATTTAGAGTTTGTTTATTTTCATAAATTGGGAAGGATTACAAAGTGATTTCAAATATTCATCAGTCCACAGCCAAACAAACATGTCTACCAGTAGAGTTGATTCAGTACTGTGGCTACTCTCCATAGAAGTGAGGGTCCAGCTAAGATGACTCCAAAGGTTCAACACAGAACACTCTGAGACGAAAGCTTATAGGACTCATTGGAGCTGGTTAACATCTGCATCCGTGAGTTGACCATCATGCAAATCATGGTGCATGGCTGCACCTGTTGGAGTGGCCCAGTCAGAGCCCAGACCTTAACCCAGTAGAGATGCTGTGGAGTGACCTGCATCTCTTTACAGTTGATCTACAATTGAATACCACATATGACTTGGTTTGACCTGTGACTCAACTCAACAGCTTTGTGAATCCTTTTCCTTTGTAAACAGTCTTTTAATATGCTTGGAAATTGAAATTTGAATTTCTACATGTAAAATGACTAATTACCCTGCTGATGGCAATTTATATTTTATACTGTTTGTTAATAAAAGCTTTGGCATTAAGCATAGGGTTTTGTCTTGTTTTTTTTTTTTACAAATAGATGGATCAAATTCCAGCTTTAAAGACTTTTGTGCACAAGCCTGAAAATAATGTACCCAAAATAAAAAGGGTACTGTTCTTCAACCCTTTAGATTTCAGTTCTGTCTCCTTTGAGAGGCAACTCTTTAATTTTTACAACCTAAAAGTTAGAATGAATAGAAGAGATACTGAACTTTTCAGAATAAAATGGGAAAGTAGTAGTGCCTTTGGAACCATGGCCATAAGTCTGAATCACTTCTGTGTCAACAGCTGTGATATAGGGATGATCCTCCTGATGCTTTGCACAGATGGAATCAGGAGACTTAGAGCTTTCAAACAATGTAGGCTATAATTTGTCAAGGTAGTGTCAAGACTGAGTCCGGTACAGACCAAAACACACTTAAAGTAGCAAGGCCAAAGCCTCCCACGGGTGCGACGGTGTATTTTAAAAGGATAAACACAATTAGATTCAGACAGTAGTGGAAAGAAGTACCCAGAACTTTTACGTCAGTAAAATTAGCAATAACACATTGCAAAAATACTGTTACTGTGCATGTCAAACTTCGAGTAAAAGTATACAATATCAGTAAAATGAGAAAACGATACTCATTATGCAGACTGTCCCCTGTTAGACTGTAAGTCATATTTCATGAACTGATCCAAAGTGGTGAATGGAAAATCTTAATGCTACAGCAAACTGACCTGTAACTACAGCTGTCAGTTTATCATAAATCCAGTATTTCACCTTGAAATGTTATTGTGTAAAAGCGTAAAGGAGGTTAAATAACAAATGTACAAATGTGTAGTTGCTTTACACCAGAATGGGACGGAACCATAGTTTCAAATGAAATTACGAGTAGGAATTGTTTTTGTGTAACACAAACGCTATGGCCGTCAAACAGCAGGCATCCCACATTATGTGAACTTGTCTCTTCTCTGAGAGCTGTATTTTTGTGTTTCCGCTGCCACTTAGGTGAGTAATTTAAAGATTTGGGTCAACATTAGTGAACTGGGTGTTTGTTCTAAATTCTGACCTTTACAGAGTGTTACTAACTTTAGGTAGGTTCAGCTAACTTAGCACAGGGACGAGCTAGCATCTTAACCATGGTTTGTCTCAGTCAGATTTCTCCAACTGAAATACTCCGTGACTGATAGTTTCTGAAATTATCCGATTAAAGAATCGACAAATTTCTTATTTCTTAATTAGCAAAAAGTGAGTGTGGACATAAAAAGAGTAGGATGATGAAAAGGCTAGTTCTTAGCATTCAAAAGGGTCATGTAGATGAGCAGTTCTCGGGTAGGTTGATGCTACAGAGCACACATAGACTACAGCATAAATGAAAATGCCACTAGAAACACATACAGCACATATATAACAGCAACAGATATCACAAAGGACTACAAAGACTATAGCATTACGAGCAAATACTAAAGGCACACTGCACACAAAAGAGTACACGAATACTAAAGGCCCTTGGCACACACAGACATACACAGAAAGAAAAAAAATAGAACAGGAGATGTACAAATGTTTGACTCTCTCAGTTGTAGATGCCAATTCCCTCAGTGTTACCGCTAACTTTACTGCTGGGCCGGGGAGGGAAGACAGACGTGTTGCTTCCACACATGGTGTAACTTTGTCCTTATAATCAACAGGAAATAGTTAAAAATAAAAGATGGATTCAAATTTATGGGTTATAATCACCAGAAAAAAAGAAAATCCCACATTCCCTCTGGAAGCATTTGTGTACATAAATATTAAGTGTCTCTTGGTTTCTTAGGAGAAATGTTGCACAAGTGATCATCAGTGTTTCTGTTGGCCTGAGAGCAGTTTGCGTCCATGTTGATGAAAAGTTTCTTCATGTTTCGCACCCAGCAGATGTGATGTGATGTCAGATAAGCGTCAGCGTGCCAGAGTCCAGGGCTCCTGGGCCAAACAGCTGCCAAAACACACAGGACCAACAGGTCATTTGTTTAAACTGTTGTATTGGTAGAATGTGACTCCTCACTAAAATAGATTTTTATTTATACATTTACTTATTTATAGCCATGATGCTGCTATAACATTTATAACATTTCTTTAATTTATAACATTTGCATATAACAGCTTCTTATTTATGTTATTCAAAACAGGTGCAGTTCCAAACAACCATCAACCCACAAATGTCAACCCAGCTCCTAGTTCCTGGGGATTTGGGCCACAGAAGACATCTAAGACATTTGAGTTTCATCAGCCCTCTAAGGTAAACAGTTAACAGATAAAAAAAAAAAAGGAGTAATCACTGAATTTGGGGAAAATTGGTCTTTCACAATGTGTTATATATATTTTAATGACGTGCTCCCTCCCTCTGTTTCTTGTCTTTATTTCATTACAGCCAATCAGAGATGTTCCACCAGAGAAGGATATAGAGTGAGTTGCATATTTCTGTATGTGTTGGATAGAGCTCCTCATGGTTTTGTTTCCTGTAACATTGCTTTTAAATTCATTTCTGTTGTTTATAGTGTGATATCTTGGCTGGTAAATTCAATGTGTACTGTGCACAGAATGACTAACACATCATTTTGCTCCGGACAGACATGCGGGTGATTTTGAGATCAGCCATGGACCGTCAGGAGTGTCCAGGTGAGAACAGTCTAAAAGTGAGGGAGCCTTACTGAGAGGAAAGTAAAGGTGAAACAACAAATTAACCAAATGGAAAAGAGGAGAATGAAAGGGATGGGACAGGACCAAACAAGTGCATTTATAGCTGATGACAAATCTGTGTTAGAGTTTAAAATCCACTAGATGGCAGTAATCCAACAAGTAATATCTTGTATAGCTCTTATTTAATATTATGCCTCCTACCCCACCTGTGGTATGACCCATGTTTTTAATAGATCCTGAATATGCAGTAGTATGTGCTGCACATATGGCAAACTGGTTTTTAAAATGACAACCAGAATTTCAATTTACTTTTAAGGCATTTAGATGATCCTTTTGTTAAGACTAGAATACCACATTCAAGCAACAGAAATCTTACAGTCAATATTCTGTGCCTGGTCATGTGTGATTCTGTGACTGTGGTCCTGGATTCATCCTGTACAAGAGAAGTTCTGTGGAACAAAGTAAAATAAGAGAAAAAAATGAACTGAAAAAGATTGATTGTTTCTAAATTCAGATCCATCTGTGGTAGCCACCGTCTGTGACCAAGTGTCCTTGAACAAGGAGAAAATCACAGTCTCTTGCTGCATTGCTCTTTTGCCAGTCTTTACAGAAGTGAAACCAACCACTCTGTACTGCTACTACCTGTTATTCCAGTCCTATTTGCAACCCTACAAGCCTCAGATCATGTGCAACAGTTAATCACAAAGGGACACTAACACCAACCATCTGCTAAGTCCTGGTAAATGTTAGTTTTTGATTGTTATTTATGCCAATTTAATCAAACACTCGGTGGATAAACAACCAGCATGTATGCTGTTGTCATACTGAAAGGTGAAGCTGAAGTTTGGAATCCAGTATTATTGGTTCTTTGACTGATCAAATAAAAGCTTAGTTTCCTGCTCGTGTATTCTTGACCACCGTTTTGGGGTAATTTTATGCCTTCATCAGACAGGTGACAGGAAGAGGTCCATGTCTAGACTTGAACCAGGGATTTATGATTGACACCCTTAAGCCACTAGGATGCCCCAATTTGCACTATCCTGTACAAACACTAATTATAAGACCTACATGCTGTATATGTCCATGTTACTTTTATGGATACTTAGTTGGTGTCTGTGTGTATGTTTTGTCTTCCATCTGTCCAGACTGCGGCTGCTGCCTGGGTTTCTCCCCCCGGAGGAGGCTGACTGGATGTTCAGTAAGCTGTTAGCAGAGCTTCCCTGGTCCCAGAAGACCAACTACAGACAGGGTGCGTACCAGAGGCTTAAGAACAAGCAGCATGAAAGGGGTGAAATGTGAACCTGTGACTGGAAGCTGAAGGATATCTGAATTTGCATAAAAATACCCAGTTCCGTTCCATTAGCTGTACCACTTATCCTTCGAGGGCCACAGGGCATAAAAATATACACAGTGGTACTTGTCTGGTGCACATGCCACATTTCTTTTTAATCCAAGTACAGTATGTCTTGAGAAGATTAGACCAATGTAACAAAAGGCAAAAACTGCAGCCACTCTGTCCTTGCACGTGGGTAAGTTGTGCAAAGGCTTCGTTTTGCAAAAACAGTTGGCAAAGAACAGCTCACACATTGTACCCGGACAGACTAGATACAGTGACACTGTTGAGATGCAGCCCCACTGCCACAGAATCAGCCTTTCTCTCAGCTGGCTCTCGTCCATCTGTGTGTTATTGTGTGATATCTCTGTTTGTAGCGCACAAACAGCGTGACGAAGACTGGGTGATTTCTAAACACTGACCACACAGACAAGTTGTGCAATCCTCTATCCATCCCTCCTCAGACTTTGTCAACAAAATCCATGTGGCGTTTGGGTTAAAGAGGAAGTAGTGGAAAACAGATGTTAACCCTTCACCGGTCACTCCTCCTGCATCTTCTGTCATTTATCCTGCCTTGTTTTTAAAACTCGCTTGACTCAGTTTTTCCAACCATTGCTCAGGACTCTAATCTGGGCCCTGTGAGTGGGTTAAGGTTTTTCTTAATCTTTCCCCCTGATAGTATCTTTTCATGGAAAGAGTAAAGCTTTTGAGAGTTGATAAATGACCACACATATTTATAAATATTACCTCAAGAGGCCCTGAGTAATTTAGTGCCATAAAAAGTGATGGCTGCTCGAGCTGTTTGTTTTGGTTCCACCATGTTCTCGTACCAGAGGGCTGGCCAAATTCACTAATGCCCCATAATTGATTCTTGGAACGATCGGTTTGTTTCTGATGAAAGAGAGATACACCAAGATCGACAGAGGAAGATTAGATTTAGATGTTTACCTTACCCTCTGCAAGAAATAGATTGTAGTGACGAGGCAGATTATTATTTTACATGTGTGTGTTAACATTTGAAAGGAATACAGCCAAACTGTGTCAGCCTTCTGCCTTACTTATAGTTGTCATTTAGCAGAAAAGAGGTAGCTATGAAAGCAGACTCAATCCATTCTCTTTTGAAGTCCAAATTGCCTTGACCCAGTTACTAATGCAATATAGAGATGGATCTGTGCACTTTTGTTCTATCATGAAAACTGTCCACAGCCACTGTTCTCTTTGAAGGAAAAAATTAACAGTGTATTTGAAGCCTGCAGGGGTTGAGTGTTTGATACTCAAAAAATGTATTTTAGGTGGGGTATCACTTCAAAAGGCTGCAACATGCATAGCCACTTTAAAAAAAACAAAAAAAAGCAGTCATCAGTCATTAAATCACCACCATATTCATTTTGAGACATCAGTACTGTCGCTGAATATCATCATAGATTTTGACTGAAATGCATCTGTAGCCTTGAGTATATAAATGTGTCATGTACTGAAAGTTAGTGTTGGCTGCTTGGTCATTTTTGTTTATATCGTTTTTTCTAATCAAAACCAGAAAAAGTTTGACTTTCGAACTTTGGATTACGACTTATTTCATTTGGTTAAAGTTATTTATTTAACTCTGATGCACTGAATAGTTTGCCACAGTTTTCTTTAAATGGGGAAAAAAATTAAAACATATTTATGATTCCCAAACGAAGGTATTGAAAAAGGTGTTGTGTGTTCGCTGAAACTCTCTGTGTGTGTGTGTGTGTGTGTGTGTGTGTGTGTGTGTGTGTGTGTGTGTGTGTGTGTGTGTGTGTGTGTGTTGGTCCAGGGGAGGCATATGAGGAGCCCAGGCTAACCTGCTGGTATGGGGAGTTGCCTTATACCTACGCTCGCTCCACCATGGCTGCTAACTCACAGGTTAGGTAAACATCATTATATCTGCAACAAGACTCAAAGGAGAAATGTGGTCACACAGCAGCCTCCACACATTTATTATACAGTAATATAAGTATCTGTTTCTTTGTTACTTCATTTCTTGTGACGCTTTTTCTTTTTTTTTTGAGTTTTGTTTAATTAATAAAAGGAGAATAACCAAGGTGACATATTTGCATTTGTTGTATCACCTTTTGTAGATTGTGTACTTCTATTTCCTTTTATCTTATTTTCATTCTCTCTTTTTTTTCCCTCACAGTGGCATCCGTTGCTGTTAACCCTTCGTGAGGCAGTGGAGCAGGCGAGTGGATGCAGATTCAACTCCCTGCTGTGTAACTTGTATCGGGACGGCCATGACAGCATTGGTTGGCACAGTGACGATGAGGCTTCCTTGGGTGACAAACCCACCATCGCTTCCATCAGTCTGGGGGATACCAGAGTGTTCAGCCTTCGCAAGCAGCCTCCACCGGTGAGATGATGGTAGAACATGGGAACTGGTTTTTCCTGCTCCAAATCTATGTCCATTTGTACATTAGGACCAGGTTACTTTATTACTTTATAAGTTTATTACATCTCTGAACTGTGAAAGTCTTAGCTTTATTTTCTTATACTACTCTTACACTTTATGGTTACAGAACCTGTATTCATTTTAAAATTCTTGTTTCATTATCTTTTTCCTCATTTTGGCCTTAAATCCAGCTCAGTGTTCATTAAAGGAGTTTTGCTATTACTACATAGCGATTTAGCATAAGCGGCTGTTTACTTACCAGTCTAGAAGAAACATTGCAAGTTCAGCATCAAACTTCATTCCATTACTCACCAATAGCTTTTATTCAGTTTGGTTGTTGTATTTTACTCACAGTCAAGGATGCTTCTTTTGTTTCTAACACACGCTTCTTAATAAAACAGACCTGCAGTGCAAGTCTTAATAAAAAGAGGAGGGTGTGTGTAGTAGAGTGTGGAACAGCAGCCAAAGTGAATTAGGGAAAACTGGACACAGAGGGACGTGTGTTTAGACTCAGCAGAGTATTTAGAGGCCTTTGTTTAATAGTCATCTATTATTTCAAGTGTTAAAGTATACACTTCTTAGGAGGCAGGCTTCATTAGTCACAATGTGCATGAGTTGTATTGACATGTAGTAGTGATTTGCAGGTAACAGAATGTGCCTTCAACATGTCATGTCACAGTACATTGTGTCAGGTGTGTTTCTTGTGTGTTGTTAGATGATTATAAATTGTGCTTTACCCTCTGTGTGTTTATGTGTTAGGAGGAGAGCGGTGACTACACCTACGTGGAGCGGATTCGGGTTCCTCTGAGTCACGGGACACTTCTGCTGATGGAAGGAGCCACACAGGACGATTGGCAGGTAGGCTTCACCAATCAAATCCAAGAGTCAGTGCAGGAAAAATGGCCATTCATAAAAGCATCAGCCAATGGCCACAGGGACGGATTATAATCAGGTGACAACTAAAGAATGGTTTTGGTTGCTTTTTCTTTTTTATTTTGGAAACATCTTTGTCACTAAGTTTTTGATTGCTGTGGTCACACCACATTTGCCAGAATTGTACTGTGTGTCTTGTATCTTGTGTTTTATGTTACTGTTACAAACGTCTTTTTTCTGTTTATACCAAACAAATCTGTGTATAAATCACATACCATGCTGTGCATCACATGATTTATCTCTAAATGTGTATACTTTCTGTTACCTGCCTGATTTTTTTTATTACAGCATTTTGGTTAAAAGTATTTGTTTTAAGAATCCTTGTAGTAGAATAGTAATGTAGTATATTCTTTGGCTGGGAGACTTACTAGAGCTCTAAGATGTCCTTAACTATTATTAAAACAGCAACCTTGACACAAACAATTACCTCAGTTAACCTTGGATATTTACAGTAAATGCACTGAAAACCCCATCTGCCTCCGTACAAGGTGAGGTCAGGTGAAGACTGAACTCACCTGCTCTGCTCCTGTGTGTGTTTGTTTGTGTGTTCCTTTAAGTGTAAATGGACTGCACTTATGTAGTGTTTTTTCTAGTCTTATTGACCCCTCAAAGCAACACAATGGAAGTCACATTCATCCACTCACACACACATTCATACTCTGCTTTTTCCTACACATATAAGTAAGTAAGTGCAAGTGCCTCTAATTGAACACGTGAGGGGGTTGACCTGTGTTCAAGAGACTCAGGTTCCTCCTCTGACTGACAGGCAGTGAGGATGGATGGAGCAGAGCTTCAGCATAATAAGAATCATTTGTTTTACTTTCAGGGACAGCGACTGGGTTTATATGAGTGGATGAAACAGGATGGAGAGTCTTTGTGTGTGTGATAGAGAGTGTGAGTGCGCAGTTGGTATCTGTTAGAGAGAACTGGGACACACTCCACAGTGAGAATATGTTGTATTACAATAGATTGAATTTCATGATCACTAAATGTTTTCAGCCTTTGGAACACTAGATAAACACTTCACTTGTCTAAAACAGGTCATACTATTTAGACTATTTTTATCTTTGTACAGTAAAAAAAGAAAGAAGGACATAAGCTCTGTCAGCACTTAAAGTCAAATAACAACAAAAACCAAGTGTAAAAACAAGACAAAAAAAAATCTATGTCAGTAAATATGTAATGTAGACAACTGAAAGGAAAGTAAGTGAGAAAAGATGGAGTGAAGGCAGGATGCCTCAGACACTTAGTTGTAGATGGGTAAAATCAGTAATATAGCGGAACTTCATTTCATTCCTAACTAAACTCCTTGTCCAATTAACAAATGTCATTGGGAAGATTATTAAAATTGTCATTTGCACATCAGGTGTCACATGAATAAACATAAGCAGTAAGGATTGAAAATAAAAAAACTTTTATGAGCATTTGGAAGAAAGAGAGGAGGTATTGTTTTGTAAAAATTTGAATGAGTAATTTAGCAGTAAAATAAAATTTTTCTGCAACATTTTCCTGCATTTCTGCAAGTACTAAACTATACTGTAACTATAGTACCAAAGCCAACTAAATGGATAAACTGTATTCTATACCTTATATTTTATTTTATAATTTTAATAAGTCATTTGTCAGACAAAAGTTGGCAATACCGTATATTGATGTAAGTATAGCACACATTAATACAATGTTTTAAGACAAAACTGTTAAGTAAACACATTCTATGAATGATGCCAAAGGATCACCACTTTTCTACAGATTGAGTGTGATTGTTCTCGTTTAACTTTTCATTAGTTATCACAGTGACTTCAGCTGAGAAATCATCTAATCTTCAATCAGTGATGGATTTGTTGTACTTTTACACCTTCACTGGTAGTCCAGGTGCTCAGTCCAAACATTTTACAGTGATTTCTGCTTCCAAAAGACCTGCAACATTGTAGAATACTCCCTTTGAAAAGTGTGAGATGTTATTACATTTAGTAAAAGAAGTACAACAGTTTGAATCCAAATTGACTCTTCATATGTACCCAATGAAGAGCCCGTTTGGGCTGTGTTGAAGCAGACAGTGTTGTGAATCTTTGGGAAGTATCAATAGAAAATAACAATGGCCCACAAATAGAGCCTTGTGGAACTCCACTTATTGTTTGTTCTGCAGGCAATGAACGTCAATGAATAGAAACATAATCTCTGAACATAAACAAACATTCCACGTAAACATACATACAACTTAATTATGAACTCACTGAGTACTTTATCAGGAACACCATACTAATCAGGGATGTTAATGATTAACCATTAACCGACAATAAGAATTTTGACCAATTAATACTATCAGTTAAACAATTAAAAAATATACATATATGAGAGACAATCGACCCTCATGGATAGTAATCCTTTTGACCGGTGGAAAGCTAATCAGATGCACCTCCTGAGGCTGGCCACTCGAGTGAGGTGCTATCTCTGCATTCCTGGGACATCGGTACCATCTGAGCAGGTCTCACAGTAAAAAGACTGACACCAGACTAACCCCACCGCATGTCGACATGTTATTTCTGAACAAAAACCAGTGGACAAGCTGTCCACTGTGCTGAGGACTGAGGTAGACCTGGCCTGTATATTTTATTTGAGGTCTGAAAAATGCGACTACGAATTTTCGATTTGTTCAGCTGTTGGCTGTTTTTGATCATTAATTAGCGTCGTGGTCGTGGTCGTGTAGGCTATTACGCCGTTTTTGCGCTTGTTAAAAAAAACCTTCTTATGAAGAAAAAACAAATATTTATATTATTCCATTCTAAAAAGTACATTTTGGTCTTGTCGGTAATGGTTAATGATCAGTTCGGTCAGAAAAAAAAATTCAAAATGAGCATCCCTAATACTAATACTGGGTAAGAACTCCCTTTAATCTCAAAACAGCCGACCTTCTTTGTGGCGTAGATTCCACCAGATGTTGAAACTTTCCTCTGAGACTCTGACGCACATTTAAGCTGCCAATGTCCTGTTCTACCTCATCCCAAAGGTGTTCTACTGGATTCAGATCTGGAGACTGGGGACTGAACTCATTGTCATGTTCATGAAATCAGAGATGATTTTTGCTTTGTGACATGGAGCATCATCCTGCTGGAAGTAGCCATTAGAAGGTGATGGACTGTGGCCATACCGGCATGAACATGATCAGCAAAAATACTCAGACAGGCTGTGGCATTCAGACGAAGACTGATTAGAACTAAGGGGCCCGAAGTGTGCCAAGAAAACATTCCCCACACCATCACACCACTTTAGTTCTTGGCTGACTGGAGTGGAACCTGATGTGGTCTTTTGCTGTTGTAGCTCATCCTCCTTAAGTTTCCATGTGTTGCATTCTGAGATGTTTTTCTGTTCACCACAGATGTAAGGAGTGGTTATCTGAGTTACTCTAAACTCTGATAGTCTGATGCTTGATAGATAGAGCCATTCTCCTCTTTTGGTTGAGAGATAGAAGTAGCAATATTATATATTTATATATAATTATATTTAAATATTATGCTAACAATATCTTGTGTTTAAAACAATAGCTCATCACACTAAAAAGTAAGTGAAAATTGAAAGAAGTGAGGGAAAAACAAAAGGGGATAGGGGGAATAAAGAGAGGGAGAACTACAAAGACAATGAAAGAGGTTTAAGCTTACAAGAAAAAGAGGAGAAGGTCACAGGTGTTTTATGGCGACACCTCCCTGAGTATCTTTACAAAGGTTTCATTTCTCCTTTAAAGATGTTGCCAGAGAGAGAAGATCACACCACCATTAATTCTCTCTCTGTCACCGCAGTCAAAGTCTGCCTAACAAAACCCCCCTGGCTCAGGCAGAGGGGTTTGGAAGTGAGTGCTAAATATTTAACTAAACCTGTCAATCCTGCTAAAGTACTTCACTTGTTTGAAAAGGGATACAGGGTTATTTCTGCCTGTTCCGGCCTCTTTCTTTTCACACCATGGTGGATAAGCAAACCCTTCACCTCCTTTTGAGATGAAGGTGAAGGAGTAGTGTGTGTGTGTGTGTGTGTGTGTGTGTGTGTGTGTGTGTGTGTGTGTGTGTGTGTGTGTGTGTGTGTGTGTGTGTGTGTGTGTGTGTGTGTGTGTGTGTTAGGGCACAAGATGCGCAAATGGAAAAACAAGACTACCATTCTTATGCAGAAGGTCTAGACAGAAATGAGTTGAGCTCTTGAGGTAAAACAAACGAACTCTGTGATATTCCACAAAACATTTTAGCACTGCTTTTGCAATGGGGAATACATTTGACTTTTAGCTCATATGTCAAAGGTTAAGAAAGTGGTGTTTGTTGTATGTCACATTTTCAGGCTGAACTTTGTATAGAGTGCAGAGGTCAGCTGCAAAACAAAAATACTATTGTGTTTTGGAAACTGATTTTCTTTCCTTGTGGTCTCATTTTTTGTTTTCTAATCTGATTGCATGTGTATATCAGTTAAATAGCAAATGCACTGGGATTATTTTATATTATTCTATATTTTGCTGCATAGATTAGAATATGTATTATGTCTAAACTCTATATATTATATTTTTATCCTGAATTGAAAATTGGTAATTAGTAAATGTTTTCATTGCAGTGAATACAGTATCAGATTCTTAAGACTGATAAAGATCATCCTGTACCTGTGTCACACACAAGCTTTTCTTCTTGATAAGAAATGATGATTTAATAACTGAGCAAGTTTTATTGATTATATTTGCTGCACTTCCTCATCTTTATGGTCCGGAGAGCTAATGACTAGAGATGTCATTCTTCAGCTAGTTACAGATAGTTACTTCGTAAAATCTCAAAAAATTATAATTTCCCAGAGCCCAAATTAGAATTTAAATACTGCTTATGTTGACTGCCCAACAGTTCTGAATCCAAAGATATTCAATATACTGTTGTATGTATTATATAAAGAAAAGCAGCAAATCCTGACATTTGAGAAGACCAGTGAATGTAGATGCCAATTAGTTAATTAATAATTCTGTCATTTGAGTAGTCAAAAGCATTTAGTAGTCACATACTCTTGCAGCTACTGCAGAACTAGTTTTGAGCAAGTCAATGAGCCATTACCTGATTTTGTGGATAAAGAACTGCACAGAAATACAAAAAAATACTTTAAAAATTAATTTAATAGAATACAAATTTACTGTGTCTGCTTCTCTGTTTCCACCAGCATCAAGTGGCTAAAGAGTACCATGACCGAGGCCCTCGCATCAACTTGACCTTTAGGACAATCTACCCAGAGCCGGAGGGCCACAGGCCAGGGACCAAGCTTCGCTTCACTGCCAAGCAACAGTAAACTCCCCTCAGAGTCAGGTACTTAAGGTTTAGGAAACACTGTGTCAGCATTTCAAACACCGATCCAGTCAGTGCTGGATCTGATGGCTGGAGTGTGAATGAGGCTTAAGATAATAAACGATGGAGAGGTTTTGCCAAACGTCATCGCCGTTCTCAGTGAGCTGGCGAGCAATTTCAACTGTTTGAGGCAAATCTTGCAAACACATCGAGTTACAGAGCATAGTGTGAACAACAGCCTCCTCCAACTTAAACAGGGAGATTTGTAGCTCTGCCTGAATTCACCTGTTGCATAAGTGAACCATAATAACACCTGAGTCGTGACCAGTGGTGATAATCAGATATCAGTGTTTTCAGAGAAGCTGAGCAGAAGAATGGGTGATAATGAGGGTTTAAGGCTTGATCAAATGTCAGCTCTGAATATTTATTCATTCAGCACAGACAGTTGTTTCATTTCAGACAGAAATATGATAAAATTGATAAAACCATGACTGACTTGCCACACTGCTTTTGTTGCCAACAGTAAAAGTTTGGTTTTTACTGGGAAGCTCACAGTCACTTAGATTGAAGTTTTTGGTTTTGTTTTGGTTTGGGTTTTCTGTCACCACTTTTTGTGACTGTGAATTTAAAGAAACTTTGGTCTTGTGGTTTTAGATATGTATGCACATCAATATTCACATGTCATGAAAAGTGTCTTTAAGAAAGGCAGTGTCCCGAGAGCTCACTGTATAGCAAGTCACTCTTGATGTGACTGTTGGTGAAATGCCGTAAAATGTAAAGGATTTCCTGCCCCGTTTGTCCAGGGGAGCTTTTGTTAAGAGCTGAGCTGCTATAAAAAGAGAAGGAACAAGTTGAATAGCCACTCAGGCCAATTACAGCTCCATCAGCACTAGAATTAGTTAATTGTCTTGTTGGACAAGGTTTGACCAGTTCCTCAAAGAAGTAGTAGAAGTTTTTTAAAGCCTCTGATATATAATGAACCTGAATCATTAAAGTTCAGTTTGGAGATAAAGGATGCATACTTATCTGTTTTTGTCAACATGGTTGCATTTCCAACTGCAAGATAAAATATATAATTGAAGATGGGGAGACAGTACAGTACTGCAGAGGCAAGATTACTTGCATCCCCATTCTAATTTGCAAGTTGCTTTTTTTTTTGATTGAATGAGTTGTGAAACAGCTGTTGTTTTTGTTTTGTTTGAAATGACTGAAGGAACATTTAATTAGTATAAAGTGGTAAATGGTCAGTCAGAACTGTCCCTTTATACTTTGTATATTGTAGTTTTTGACACTAATCAGTCCCGTATGTTGACTGACATCAGACTGACTGAGCCACCTGCACCTGTTTCAAGGTGGCTCTACTTCTAAAATTTTCATTAGAAAATCATTAGCTTTTTAATGGCTTCTGGAAAATATCACCTTGTAGACACAGAATTTGTGATGTTGCTTGTTTTATCTTTCTCTTAAAATTATGGCAAACTTGGTCAAAAATGGAAAAGGAAACAGAAAAATCCCACAGACATAAGACAATAAAGGAAACAGGTAAAAAGGGAACAGTTGTTGATGACACTAATAGAAAAGTTATCAACCCAATGAGCCATAATGTGGAGTGAAGATATTGAGTTTCAAGTAGATTTAAGGAACTGAATCCACACATGCCTCAATCTGGGAAATGTTCTGTGTTGGTTTTGTTCAGACATGATGTAACAAATAGGACAACAATATCCGAACAACTGGCAGATTAGCAGAGAAACTTTATATGGAAAAACAGCTTTTGGTTCCAACATGACATTGACATTTAGAAAAAAGGAAGTATATGTCTCAAGGGGCGAGAGAGACTACATTAACAGCCCACATGATTGTGTTTATTTTGTTACACTAAAGAGATGCATGTGTTCTCGATCGCTGTTGGTCTGAAATAAAAAATGTGTTCTTATTCTGTTTAAATCTTGTGTCCTATGTTCCAAAAAACGCATATTAATACATACACATATTAATTATTAGCAGCACGACACTTCATCAAAAATGTATTTGGGAAAGTTCAATTAAAATACCAGGTTGTGACAGGACATTTGTCATGATAATATACTGAAATCTGAGGATACTGTTTGCAAAATACAGTAAAGGGTTCACTTCAGGAGCCCTGAGAGCCAAGAGATTATGCAATCAATGTTGTTATTATACCCAAAGGATGTGATAACTTTGTTTAATGGAAAACAGTTTTGATCATTTCATGTTGTGGTTTTCTTAAAGTCATGTGCTACACGGCAGCCAGAACATTTTAAGGATAGTTATGTGTTTCTGGCCTTTTGGCTCACTTCAAGACACTGGATTTAAATTGAAACAATGAGGTTAAAGTGCTGACTCTCAGCTTTAAGGTTGTTTGACGATTTTCATATCCATGATGGGTGAACAGAGTAGAACTTTGTTCTATTATCTACTGTCATTTTTGTGAAAAGTACCCAATTTTTGAATAGAGAAAACATCCCAAAATCAGCAATAATTGAAGGTGGTTGTAATATAGATGCAACACAGCATAACCAGGGAACATAGATAGATGGATAGATAGATAGAGAGAGAGATACTTTATTTATCCCACATGGGAAATTCATGTGTCCATTAGCTCATTGTTGATAATAATGATAATAATAACATAATAATAAATAAATAAATAAACAGTAATAATTAGATTAGTCCACTTCCTTTGGCTGAGGTGTTGTATAGCCTGATGGCTGTGGGAACAAAGGATCTCCTGAACCTCTCTGTTCTGCAGCAAAGTGAGATGAGATGTTTGCAGCTGTAGCTGCTTCTCTGTCCTGCCAGAATGTTGTGGAGAGGATGGTTGGTATTGTCTAAGATGGCCTCCATCTTACATTGCATGCATCTCTCCACAATAGTCCTGAGTGAGTTCAGACTCCTGCCAAGCACAGACCTAGCCTTTTTGACCAGCTTGTCCAGTCTCAGTGTCTGCTGATGTCTAAGGGCCACAGACTTTGCTCATTCACTGCAAATATTTTGCAATATGATGACTTAAGTTAGGCTTGAATTTAATTGTTTCATTAGTTTTGAAAGCTAAATTACCAAGCAGGCAACCTCCAAGGCTGAAGAATGAAGCCAACACAGAAGTGCCAAAAACTGCAGTTCCTCTAATGACCACTTGAAGCTGGCTCCAGCCTATGGTCTCTATAGCTAATATCTCCCCTCGTTTTCCCACGAACTGTGCACCCATGCACCCAAGTCTTGGCTCCACACAGGCCCCACCTCTTTTCCCATTTTTGAATTAGCTCAGAGTGAGGGAGTCGGGCACTGCCAAGATGGCGATGGCAGAGCAGCTCCCTCTGAGCTTCAAAACCACTCTTCAGAAACCTGTGGGTGACATCACGGTGGCCACGTCCATCTTTATTTGCAGTCTGTGTATTACATATAACTTTGTAAAGCAATGCCCACTCTTCCAAGTAATTTAATCGAGTTTTGATGAAAACACCAAAGAGTCAGCAGCTTAACCTCAGTCATCGCTTCATTTCAAAGCGTTTCAGTATAGAGCTATCACAACAATGAATGTGTCACTGTCCTAATACTTTCTGGTATTCATGCCATCTGCTGGGATTGTTAGCCAATAATTTCACAAACACTTCTAGGATTATTTAATATACTGATAAAGTGACAGTGTATGTAGATTTTATTTTATTGCAAGCCCTTTTTAACACTCGCATTCTCAAATTTAAACCTCGCCACACTTACTCTCTCTCTGTCTTCTCACTGTCTCTCAAAAGGCTCATGCATAATGTTAAAGGATCATTGATGGCGTTGGCGTGAGAAAGTATGTGCAGTGACAATTCTCAGCAGACACAGCTAAAATTACAGGCTCATTGTGTGATTTTGTTGTTTGCATTGAGCTTCACTTTTCAGGATAATTAACAAGGAGAGATGGGATCATATATATTGAATATATAGACACATCACCCACTCCTCTGGGTGATTTCTGGTGTTATATAATATGTTAGTATTTTTAGACATTCGGTCACTGGACATGTAATATCAACTTGCTGGTGTAAGTCCATTCATTCCAGTCACCTTCTATGTAGTTTATTAATAGTTGTTTGTGTGGTATGGATTGCTCCAATCTGAGCGTTCATCATGGCGAAATGATCCTTTGGTAAATACATAGATAGGCTTGACTCAAGTGTTCGTTACCAGCTGCTGGGAAACAGGAAGCTTGTTTAGATATTGAAGCCTCATGTAATTTCATAGCACTATTCCTCAGAGGATATGGCAAGAATAAATTGCCCTGCAGTTGCAATAAAAGCTTTGTACATGGGAGCTCTAACAGCCAAGAGTGGTGCAAGAAGCTTCATGAGACCCAAGACTGAAGATCATTGCATGATGATACAATAACCTTGACACCTGAGAAAGAATCACTCCCCTGATGAAGCCTCTTGGATGACCAGCAAAAAGATTGATTTTGCTGTACCATAACTGCCTTAAGGGGGCTATTTGTAAGTTTTGCTATTGCTACATAGCGAGCATTAGCATTAGCAGCTGCTTGCTTCCCAGTCTAGAAGAAACATTGTGGGTTCAGCATCAAACTTCATTCCTTTACTCACCAACAGCTGTCTCCAGAGGTGGAAAGCAACGCCAATGTTAACGCTTGTCTCTATCACGTCTTTTCTTCTACTGAAGTTAGCATGCTAACCAGTTAGCCCTGGCCCATCTTGTCACTTTCCAATAGCGACTCACTATAGCCTCCAATCTGCCCTGAAGACGTAGCGCTGCTCAGGGGGTATAGTATAACCTCTTGTCTTGTAAACACAACGATGGCCAAAGCGCTTGTCAAGTGACAGAAACCGCGTTTGGCAGCAGAGAAAACTTAAACAAATAGCCCCTTTTAATAAAATATGATATTTTAGAGTTGTCTCATCTTATGTTTGGGCTAGATCCTCAAAACCTGCCAACTTTAAAAACTTTAACCTTCAAAATCTTTGAAATGTAAATGCAGAATTTCCGTATACATACCATTCTGAAATGAGCTGAAATCAGCTGCCACCTGGGAGACTGAAAGTCAATCTAAGCGCTTGCTTTGCTTTTGAGAATGTTTTTTAGGTTGAGTAAGATTAATTAAGATGAAGATAAATTAAAATAAGGTATTCAAACCCAGTCACACAAATTTATAGTTATTAGTAACTCTTGTTGTGATGTTTATGCTGACTGTGTGATGGTTCTTGTTTTACTTGAATGTTTCAGAATGTCTTTTTTGCTGGTCGACATAGAGAGCAGTGACTTCAGTCTTTACCTTTACTGATGGCCAAGATGGTGGTTCAGAGCTGTATTTGTTTGATCTGCTAGTTTAGCCTCCAGTAGATGCATCAGAGGTGATGGAGAGAGACAGAATAGTGGATGTGAAAGAGGGGTAGGTGGATAGGATGTATATTTGTAATAATACAGTATTAAATACAGTAGCCGACAAGTAATAGTACTGCATTACTTGATTTTGACTGTAGAAAAAGGCAAATAATTACTGTTACAATGAAGACAAAAGACTGTGACCAGGATGAGTTGAGTAGTATTAAAGTGACAGCACTATACAATTATGATTTACTAATCAAAAAAAGCTGGATTTAGTTCTGAATTGAGCCACAGAGGTGTACTGTTCAAACTAAACTCACTGTAGCCAGTCTTTAACTCAATTGTCCATGTACCTTTCCATTAGTACCGCAGTCATTGTAACCATGACAACTTCTTTGATTGCCCTATGTGGCTCTTGCCTTATTTACCACTGGTGCGCTGATGTTTTGTTACTCTCCCATGAAAGCCACAATGTTTTCACAAACTCCCCATTGACAATAAGAATCAAAAACCCGACAACTGTTTTCTTTGCCCCTCGTACTGCTCCATCAGTGCTCAACCAACAGCTTTGGTAACACATGACAGAATAGTCGACCGCAGGATGTATTTCTGTGCATATACAATGGGGATTTAGGGACTCAGTCTGTGTAATAGTTTTCAGCAGACACATTTCTCTGTGCAAGACCCTCTGTGTATGTGTTTGAAGGGAGCGAGTTAATGGGAAGACCCACAGTGAGTGCAGCAGGTTGTGTAATAGGTCCTAGGCCTTTTGTTGGTGCAGTGTAGGTGAGAATTGCACCATGCTGTGCCCACCCTGTACTTGCTCCTTGATGTTGGGCCTCCAGAGGCACAGATTGGGACAATTTGTACTGGACAAGAACATCACATCACTGAACGTGAACGTGGGCTGAAGATTTGATTTAGTTTTGGCACAGCGCATTGTGTTCAAGTCAGTGACACCAGTGGGTTTGTATTTTCGAAATGCCCCGTGGCAAATCTTGCACCTGCTTACTGACTACAGCTTCTTCTGGTGGCTGTAATATGTAACTTTTCCACATTGAAATGTCTAAAAATGACCAGACCTATGTTATATATTTTTTTAGTTTTATACTTACATTATTCAAAATGTTTCCAGCAATTCTCAAACCTAGAGAAATACACCATTTTAATCATGGTAATGGTCTGTTTCATTATGTGCCTGTCAATGATATCATATCCCCTATGTGCATGCGTTGGTGTTATGTTTGTGTTGTGGTCGCAAAGTGAATCACAAAGTGAAACTGCTTTATTTGGTGTTTCTACTGGTTTTAATTCCCTGGTGCCTTAGTTATGGAAAAACCTCCTTAACCTCTGGTTCATAAGTTATCAAAAAACAAACAATACAAAGGTTAGCAGTAATCTCAGCTTCTCCCTAGTCCTGTGTCTGCCGTACAGCGTTGGCGACACACTGACTTTAAATGTGAAACTGCTTTATTCAGTGATTTTAACGGTTATAATCACCTGGTCTGTTTGTTTTGGAGAGGGGGAGACCTCTGTGGATATTTCAGATACATGTAAAAACCTCCTGAATGACTGACACAGAAGGAATTGAAACAAGAAGCTTTCGACAATGGTCGTGAAGACAACAACTCTCATGATTCCACGCTATTTCACACATGTTTTGTTATTGTTTAAAATGAGAGATCTCTAGCAGCAGAAGGTACATACTGTGCATCTAAGAGTCATTATCACAATATTCATTCAGTCAAAACAGGGAGAAAAAGACTACAGGTCCTTAATATGTGTAAAATTTGGTAGATAAATGTGTTGTTCCTAAATACAGAGTGATTTAATGCAGTTTTTTATTGTACTCTGCAACTTATTTTATATCAAATACCTTAATATCTTTATCTTTTAATAATGAAGGATCAAATACAGTTTGTGATATGAAACGTGTTGCAATGAACCAACAGAAAATTATTGACTCTGCAGGGTCTCACAGCTTGAGGGTGCATGTTTTACATCTTCAAGCTTATTGTTTTGGTTCAGTCTGTTCAGCTGAACAACAATAATGAACAATCTCTAAAAGACCTACAGTGCTGTACACTGAAGTGAACCAAACAAAAGTGCATATTTAACTACTCAGGATCAGGCGCCTTCCCAGAATTGTATTTTGAGCGACTTTAAAGTTTAGATATTAAGTTTAATTTAAAATTATTCTAGGATGCCTCAATGCAGAATGCTTGCATGAATTGAGTCTGACTTAATTTAAAAGAAAATAATGCATGGCCAACTTACTGTAATTCCCCACTACACATTCGGAATTAGCCATTGTCTTCCTGTAACTGCAGCACTTTCCCAGCTCTGCCTTGTTATTGTTGACATTTTACAGTCTGCCTGGAAAGGAACTTGGCATGTGACACCACATCAAACTAATAAGCTGCCCGTCATTCCTGTGCTAGCCCCTGTTTGCTTTTTCCAGATCCTGACACCTGTTGTGCAGAGCTGGAAACATTTGGGGTTTACAGGAGCTGCATCAGAGCTTCGGTTGTTGCTAACTCCTTTTAGCTCTCTCTTCAGCCACTGGAGCCACTACATGGATCACACCCAATTAGGCCTTAGTCCAGTGGCGTTCCTGTCCATGCTGTTTACTGTGGCCACTTCATTTCCAGCCACCAGTCTCATATTAGCAGACAATGAAACTGAACCACAAGCATATTGAAATTAATCCAGTGGAGGATATATAACCATGTACTGTATATCAAGGACAGATGCAACAATGTTATGCAATCTTATAATTAAGTAGCAAACGGGTTACGTGTGTTAACAGTCTGTGTCAGCTGTTTGAGCATGTTGAGCCTATTTTTTTAACATGGCACAATATGAACTCTTGTATTGTAGAAAAAAATGTGGAAGAAAGTATTTTTTTCAGCTGGCACTTTAAAGCTCTGTATGGTCACTGTTTGATGATGAAATAGCCTATAAACTGGCCATGCAGAGAAAAAAACATTTAGCTTCATTTGAGACACCTAATAACTGCCTATTCAGACCTGTGGTGGACCATTAGTGTATTGCAGCATGTGTCTTTCAGTCAGTTCAACACTTTGATCTAGACTGAAATATTTCAACAAGTATTTGGTGAACTGCCATGACATTTTTTTATACAGACACAGGGTCCCCAGAGGAACAATCCTGTTGACGCCGGTGATCACCTGACCTTTCCTCTGGCATCGCCAAGATGTTGGCATTTTTGTTTTTTGGTGAAATGTCTCAACAACTATTCCATGGATCCCCAAAAACTTTGGTTCAGACATTCGTGCCCCCACAGGATCATTTGTAATAACCAGTTCTTTGACCAATAACCAATTCTTTGGTTTATGACTATATACCTGCAAAACTAATGACATTCTCATCACCCTCAGTTGCACTTCTGGCTAATTAGAAACTATTAGCATGCTAACACACTAAACTAGGATGATGAACATGTTAACCATTACCTGCTTAATATCAGCATTGAGATTGTTACTGTGAGCACATCAGGATGCCGTGTTTAGCTCAAGGCACCACTGTGCCTAAGTACGGCCTCACAGAGCTATTCTACATGTTTTTCTCAATTCAATGTGACCTTTGGTGACAAAAGTGCAACATGCTGAATTTTGTGAATCTCGACTTTTCTCATATTATGCCAAAAATGATCACATGGAGCTTTAAGTAATTTAACTGTTCCAGTGGAAAAAGAAATGAAAGTACTGCAGGGAAAAGCAAAAATTATACCTAAACCTAGATTGGAAGCTTTATTGTGACAATCACTGTTTCTACCCTTTGTAACAAATTTACGTTGTTTATGTTAGTGTATTTCTAATACCAAAAATTGGTGCATGCGTTTCTCAGTAAGATGAACAATTGGCAAACATCTCCACTGAAGTCCATGTTAGTGTCAGTCTTGGAAAAGCTGGGAAAGCAGCAGTCGTTTAAACGGTAATAAATTGTGGTTGTATAGAGCAGCTAATGCATGTCTTTCCTGGTAGAGCTGGATCCTAAGATAAACAGACTGTTAACAAGCTGAACAGCAGAGTGTCCATTTAGAAGAGAGCTGTCCATGAGCTTCTGCGTGTGCAGGCAGGATGTTTGCGGGTCAATAACATCTCAGCCTCAGAGACAGGGTCACTGTTGTTGTGTTGTGGGAAACATCAACTGACCTGCATCTTCCATGGAGTCAAGTTCACAAGTGTGTCATTGAGATATTTTGTGTATTTGTCTGTATGCACATCTCCAAATAGGTGTGTGTGTGTGTGTGTGTGTGTGTGTGTGTGTGTGTGTGTGTGTGTGTGTGCGTGCGTGTGTGCGTCTGTGTGCGCCTGTGTGTGTGTGTTTAATATAGTGGTAAGTGCAGTCTGAAGTCATGCTGTGATTTGCTGGGAAGCTGCTCTGGGAACGAACTGACCGATTCACTTCCCCCTCTCAGCTCTTTTCCCCTCCCTTCTTTTGGCCTTCATGGCTTCACTCCACTCTCCTTTACTGTGCCTCCTCCTCCCCCTCCTCCTCCTCCTCCTCCTGTACCTCGCCTCTTCATCTTCCATCTCTCCTTCCCTGTCTCCTATCACCTTTTTTTACGTTCTTTTATCCAGTTTGGTCAAGTTGTTTTGTTGGTCAGCTCACATTGCAGCTGCCTCTCTCTGTCGACCTCTGAGAGAGACAAATAGGTTTCTGTCCTGCTGTCCTTTTCCATTAAAATCTTTCTCTGCCTTTGGAAGTAACCATGTTTTAATGGACTGATAAAAAATAGTATTTGCTTTTATATTACCTGCATTATAACCTATTCTGCAAATTCTATGTACTTTTTAACATAACACCATGAGTGGACAATGCTATTCTTGCAATAAAAAGGTAGTGAGATAAATATTCTTTCTTATATTTATGTGATTAGTTTGCCAACTGCAGGATGAGAAGTGGGGATAGAACAAGGGACAGGATGAAGGTACTGTAGATGACAGATGGATTCAATTTATCAAACAATACAATACATTAGATTAGGAAAAAATGGAAAGAGGACTTAAATGTAGTTTGACAAAATGTTATCCGTAGGATCATCCATTTGTCAACAGCACTCAAAAGAATTAGTGGACAAGGATTCTACCTGCAACAGATGCAGGACTATTACACATGTTCTGGACCTTTCCAAGGCTACACCACTTCTAAGGAGTGAGTGGATCCATCCACTCTTTTTTCTTTATTTGGTATTGCACCACAGGCTGTGCATCTAAACAATCACAAGTGCAACATGTTGGCCTTCTGCACTTCTGTCGGCCAGGCGGCTCACACTGTTCAGATGGAAAGACCCTCTTCCCCTCTGTGTATTCTCATTGGATCAAAGATGTTATGCAATATCTCAAGCTAGAGAAGACAAGAAACTCTCATCTCCGAAATTCCATGTAATTTGGGCAGCCGTTCTCCTCTTTGGTGGTTGTTGAAAATGACCGACTTTAATTCAGTGACGCAGGTCTGGTGGGTGGGTAGGCAGGTGGGCTGGGCAGATACTTGGTATTGGACTGGATACAACGTTCTGTTTGTATTTTGTATACTGTGAAAATACTCAGTACTAAATAAATACTTGATCATAAAAACCCCATCAGAATCTTTCCTCTTTTTGGTAAAAAGCTGCAGCATTCCATGTGTCAATCTTTCATATTTTCATTTCAGTGTCTTGATCTAATTTTGGAGTCATGGAAAACATGACCTCAGCTGGTCTCAATGTGCCTCTCCCACAGTTTTCGATATCCGCCCTCTGCCCTGTGAAGGCACGTCTTTCCTGTGTGAGTTTTAGCAGCCGGCGCTAATCTCATGTTAACACACGCGTCATTAATGGCATCTTGAGAACATTACAAGTGATTGTAATCGTATGACCCGTGTGGAAACACTTCACAAGCTGATTCACGGGGGATATGTTTAAATTGTGTCATTATTTCTGTTTATATTTCACATTAACACTAACAGCAGCTTCAAATTAAAGGAATCAGAAGTGCGGAGACAAGGATGGGAACTTGAATTGGGCTTCCACTTGCAAACAAGGCAAACTGTTTTTAGGAATGCCTGGGTGCAGCTACCAGGAATCAAACCCTGAGTGTTTGTGGTGGTGGATTTAATCTGTACTCCGTCACCAACCACCTGCCCCTGACAAAACTATTTTGACTTGCATTTTAATCTGGATGTAATAATCTGTCTATCCAATCATCTGTTATCATTGGAATAAGATCACAACCGGAAGATCAAACAAATTGCAATTCAAATCAATAGTAGTCAAAACACCACATTTAACAGAGACATGTTGCGTCATTGATCTGGTAGAAGCTGCTTCAGGTCAATTAAATGTAGTAAATATAATCTCAGTCATGTCTACCTTATTTCTAAATTAAAAACTAAATTAAAAGCAACAACAAAAATTATAATTTTGGATTTAAAATATCAATTATCTGAGTGCGCATGTGGTCGTCGTGCAGCATAAACAGACACAGTGTTCCTGGATGGGAATGCTTTCCAGTCTCCAAGTCTCAGTCTATAAATAAATGTGCTGTCCCTATGGTGTCTTACTGACTCAGTTTCAAGAGAGGGAGGGGAGGGGAACCAGGCCAACCTCTGAAAGATGACATGTTTATTGATTTATACCAGCATTGCCGTCTTATGTATTTCCAAACTGAACCTCCTGACTGTTTAACACTTTATAAAGGTAACCTACTGTATTTAATAATATATGTGGGTTTTTAGCCAGAAAGCTAATGCTAACAGAGATGGCCAGATAACATTAATTAGCTGAATGTTCCCTGTAGTTCCTGAAATGCCTCACTAAAGTGAATAAGGTTATCTTGCGGTTATTCTTAAGGGCAAGATCATATATAAGTTTATGAAAATTGTCACTTATACCGCTGTTATAATGTTGCTGTTGCAGCAACTTTGCATACAGAGAATGGGCACTATATAAAATCTCTATTGTAAACCAATACAAGTGACAGGTCTGCCACAAACAAAACCTTAGTTAAGCATAAAGTATAATATTTTTTACTCTGTCAGAGGTAAACATTACATTTACCTTTTAATATAATGTAATGTAGTAGAAATGCTAGCAGTAAATTGGCCTCAAAAATCATTTAGTTGAATCAACAGCTCTCAAGACAGCTGCAGTAAAAACTTGAAAAGTTACCATAGATAATGGTAGGTAAAATACCATAGAATATTTGACTGTGTGTTCAGTACTGAGCTGTCGTCAAGATGTGGTTAGCCTAGCTTAACACAAAGAGGGGAGGCGTCTTTAAAGCTGACTTATTCAGATATATGTGAAAATAATTTAGGATTTTAGGGAGAGTAACGAGTTGTAGCTGCTCTATTTCTTGACAAACTGTCCACCCTGTACGTGTGTGCAGCATCTTAAGCTATAGCACAGATACAGTCAGCATGTGCAAGCTTTGGTTTTGGTCCATGTACCAAACCTGGCAACCTTTCTGCAACTACAAGACTTTGGGATGCTATGTGCAGTCACTGTGTCTGACTGTTGTTCATTAAGAAACAGTCCAGCTCATAAAGTCTGTGTAATCACCTGTGGCATGATATTGTAAGTGTGTGTGTGTGTGTGAGGGAAGACATGCAACACCTGAGCCGTTATGTGACTGAACAACACTGATTTCCCTTCCTCTCTGCAGTTTCCTGACATTTAGGTTGCTATGGTAACAGGGGCGTCCCATCGCAGTGGGTACAGGGTGATTTTCTGGTCCGGGAATGTGGCCTGTGGTGTGTACTTCACCTCTTGGCCCCGTGGACCTGGATAATGGGTTTTCCTGTCTTCCCTCTCTCTCTTTCTCATTTTCCACTCACACCAGGTGAAAGTAATGTTTCAGACCAGCTTACAGTTTATATCAGTCTATACAGTACGTATATGAATTTCTGTAAATGTGTTTCATAGTTTTTTTTTGTATGCAAACTTGCACAACACTGGTCTTTGTCAGCAGGCTGAAGTTTGACTGGTCTGACTTAGCATAGGCTGCATATATATACTGTACATTTAATATTTTACTAATCCCACTGAAATCTTATTATTATTAGTAGTAGTAGTAGTATTAGTAGTAGTAGATTGATCTTTTCAAGGGTGACTCAGAGAGGGGAATTGCTATGCACTCTCTGGCATCCACACAAAGCCATTTTAATATAAATTTTTATTATAAAAGTCATGCAAGTATGCACTAGTAGTTAAATAATAATGAATAAACAAAATTCTGGATGCAGTGGGGGATATGTTTGCAATTTATTATCAGTGTTTGACAAATTTGATGCCAGAAAGTTATATGATTTTACTGTAAAATCAGGTACCCTAGAAAAGAGTGTTCCTTTATTCTGAATCTGAAGCATAATCAGTGATAGATTGGATGTATTTAGCTTCTGCAATATGAAAGAGAGTAGCTAAAGCAAGTTGTTGTGTATTTGTGTTGATAGTTGCTGACAAAAGCTCTGTATCAACTTGACGTACGACTCCCATCTCTCACCAGATTTGTGCCTATTTATAATCTCTATTAACATGAAATTGCTCATCAGTTGAATGGGTGGGTGTGTGTGTGTTCATGAGTGAGAAGGACAATGTGTTGTATCTGACTCTGTATGCATTTGTGTTCCCTAATTAGAAACGTGTTATAATGGTGCCTGGCTGATTGACTCAAGTTTGATTTAGATTTCACAGGTACAGATAATCATTGTATTACCAAAGGCAACCACCGTGTCGACTGGTGCAGGTCTACTTGTGGACAGGATCATAGTGACCGTTGGCTCCTTGGTTCCTATCTCTGCACTGTAGACATCAGGTCATTTACTGTCTACCTGACACTGCGCATGCACCCAGGGTGACTGAACTGTAATTAAGTGTAGCAAAAAGACACAAAACAGTTGTACATGGATCCAGGACACACTGAAAGAAGTAGCTTAACTTCTTCAGATGTGTCTCAAACACTGATTATGCCACATTTACAGAAAATGACCGTTGATTGCCGTTAATGTTCTGTACTTCTCCTTTCTCTTACTCTCTGCTTCTTTCACTTTCTCTCTCAGACTGTCTACCCCTGCAGTTTCTCTTCCTGTTAGCAGTGTTCACAGATAAACACACACTTTTTGTGTGTCTGTCTCCTGTGGCCTTGGTGTGACATCAGTAAGGACGAGGACTGTGGGGATGAGAAGTTTGACCTAAACCTTATTTCAGCATATTTGAATATTAGAAAGTCAGAATATACAGCACTAATATAGCAATGATTCATGTAAAAATATACAATTTTAATATGATGTAATTTAAATAACAAAATTAAAGTCTTAAAGTCTATTTATCACCTGAAGTTTGAGTTATTATCAATTTTGTATATACAGTATATAGTTAGCGACTATTTTTCTCATTTGGGCAAACAGATGCAAACACAAAGTTAAAATATTTAATGCCTGCTGGACAGTGACGAGTCAGTCACTCAGGCAACAGTTTCTGCCCCTTTTCACCACCAGAATTACTTTGTCAAAAATTCATCATACTCATGTATGTGTCTCTGCCAACAGTTGTCTTCCTGTACACCATCCGAATAATTGTATTCTGGTCAACTTCTTTAACAATGAATACAATTCTTTTTATTGTTTGGTCCTGACTCAGTCACACTATCTGTCATTTTTTTTGTCCCACATTTTTGAAGCATATAGATATGAATTTGCTTTATTATATCAGGGAGGCAAACACTCAAATGTTTGTCAAGTAAGCTAAGTTACAGCTGCACTGCTTGACATGTATTGGAAAATTCTTACTGTGACATACAGCTTTACTGGTGTGTAATCTATGCCAATCAAAGTAATCCCATACATTTAGCCCTGTAACTCTACCTGCCAACTACACACAAACATACAGTACACGCACACAATCTAGTGAAAGTCAAGCCTGCTTGTTAATTACAATGACTCCATTTAATTCCTTTTGCAGTCGATGCCCTTGCTTCCAACAGTGTTTCATAACCAGCGCTGCAGTATTTATATCCACATTGTATCACTGATACTGGCTCAAATCCCAGTTAAGGTCTCATATGGAATCTGCTGTTGTGTGCACCTTTGAAAGGGACCACTGTATGCGCAGCCATTTTTAGATACCAGTATATCCCAATCAAATTCATTGTTACATCTTTGTATAACTATTGCAAGAAAATAAAGAATGTATTCATTTTGATAGCTCCTTTTTGAAGCATGTTTCACAGTGCAGGTTGCACAGTCAGTTTCTCAGAGGGGTGAGACTGAACCATTCTCATGTGCCATAAAATCAAAACAATGAGCAAAGAGAGGCAAAAACGCTGAAAAGCTGCAGAGTTGGGCAATAATTCTCTGAGCTCATCACTGCGGGCAATCTCTTTTTTGTAAGGCTGCATGTAGTAATTGTATTATTTGTTATTATAAACATGAATTAATGGAGATTTAAAGACAAAAAACAGTCTATTTCAAACCATGTTTAGTGTGGGCTCCTGTATGTGTGTGTGCAGTTGGTGGTCGTGCAGTTGGTGAGACAAGAGTGGTGTAGGTGATCAAGGAGAGGATTGTGAGGGATTATTTCTCAGCTGCCTCTGCCCATGCTCCCTGCTGGAGGTATTCTCCTCGAAATGCCATCAGCTGTTGGATATAAGATACAGGATGAGATAAGAGCAAGGCAGGACCAAGGATGACCTGTGTAAGAGGATGAGTCATGGAGTAGTCGTGGTATATCCTACAGAAATCATTATATACATGCAACCAGCATTTTATGAATGAATATCAGGGCTAAACCACTGAGATTTCTTTGATTTTTTGACCTTTAAATTTCATTCTTTGCTGTCCAAAATCATTACGAGCAAGATTTAAAATCTTATCAACATTTGTGGTTGTATCACCAAAAAAAAAACAGACATTGTGACAGAAAGCAGCTCACACTGGGATTTTCACAAGAATTACATAATTTTTCTACAAACAGAAACTTAGATCAACTAGTGGTCTTAAGTAAAAATTGAGTATTTCCATTTTATGCTACTTTTATACTTTTACTCCACTACATTTGAGGGAAATATTGTACTTTTTACTCCAGTATATTTATGTGGATGCTTTAGAAAATATAAGATCAATTAATGAAATATAATGCATTATTATAGTTTAAACTACCTAAAAGTATATAAAGAAATTAATATTCACTCCACTTCAACCAAGTACAACACTAAAGCACTGCTTACATGTTAACGTATCAATAATTATGGCTCAGGAATAGTAAAGACCCTCCGATGAAAATCAAGTTTTTAACCTTGTTAACATGTCCATATGGCTGTTTTTTGTAAAATAAGTAGTCAACTTCATGACTGAGTGTTTCCACCTTGGACTGCAGTGAACCAATGACTCATGAAAACACATTCAGACAGCCAGGGTTTCAAACGTCAATCCGGTCAACTCGTGTATGTGTGTGTGCTGTTGTGTGTGGGGGGGGGGGGGGGGGGGGGGGGGGGGGGGGGGGGGGGGGGGTGGGGGGGGGGGGTGGGGGGGGGGGGGGGACCTTGTCAGTACAGAGAGAGAGAGTTAGCATTAGCACAACCACTAACACTATGTCAGCCACTGACAGTTACAAGCTAACAAACAGACGCTAACTGTCTCTGGTTCTGGTCTCAGACTCCTCATCTGAGTCTGGGTCTGACTGAGGCTCAAACATGTGGCTGAGTCTCTCTGATGTTTCCTCCTCTAACCATCTTGATGCTCTCTGCTCTTTCACCTGTCCACCTGGAGCAAGCAGGTGGTGGGCGGGGATTTCTCAGATTTCTCAATGAAGTATGAGAACCAAGAAAACCATGTTAAACAAAATATTAATCATAGCAGAGGATTTTACATAGCTTAAAACATTTCTGGAAAAGAACTTTAAAATAACATCAACAGAGGCCATTCTGTGTGAGTACTTTTACTTTTGGAATTTTATTACATTTTGATGCTGATACTTTTACTAAAGTAGTTTTACTTATAGTTAAATGTTGAATACAGGACGTTTACCTGTTATGGAGTATTTATAAAGTGTAATATATATGTTAACTTAAGTGAATTATCTGACTACTTCTTGGAACAGATGCCAACAGAATAATTTGAAAGTTTCTGAATGAATAGAGTAAAAGATCTGTACAGGTCTGGCTTTAATTTTTAAAGCAAGTAACAAAAATGTGGAAAATGAGATCATTTTCTAACATGAACTGTATTATGATTATATTATTGTAATATTATTACTGTATGATATTTGTTAGGACAGTCACTTCAATTCAAACAATGTGACTGAAAGATGAGTGTGCAGTGCAAATGGTTTTCTTGTAATTGTTTTTGCCAGACTATGTCCTTGTGTACAGCACATGCAGCCTTGGCAGGATCTTTTAGGAAAACAAGTCATCCCCAAGGACACTCACACACACACACACACATACACACACACACACACACACACAGCTTTTGGCCCTCTTAGCTTCAGCTCAATACACTCCTCATTCTCTCCAAACATGTCAAAAAGCACGTACGCAAAATCAAATGGGTGGTGATAGGAAATAAAACATCAAGCATACACATGCATGTGTGCATAGACACCCCTGCGCCACACATACACACACATCCTCACACACACACACACATATATGGTTAAAAGGGGATCGAAAGTGTCAGGTGATGTCACTTGACTGGCATCTGTTTGTTGGCTTGATCGTGGCTGACCTTAGATAGACTCAAAATAGAGCAAGGGGGTATTTGCAAGTTCAAATCCACGACTTACAACCTGGCTAAGTGTGTGTGTGCTGGCATGTGAGTATGAGACAGGAAACAGGATGACTTGGTGTCTGTCTAACCCTCCTGAGGTGTCATCCAAGGAATGCATGATGAAACGGGGGCAGCCGTTTTAGGCCATAACGTCACCCCTGAAAACTCTGCAAAGGAAAGCCTGTGAGGTCAACCCTTGAAATGCAAAAAACCTGTCACCTCAGCGCAACTGATCGTACGATGCATGACATACATGCCACTGTTGGTGATACTTAAAGTTAATATTAGTAACTATGGATGACACTCTGCAGTAATGGATTATGATACAGTTTGTAGGTGTGTGTCACTGATTTATCCATCACCTGCTTTCATGTATGTGTATTTGAAAAGTTCATTTCTCAAAGCTTGATACATGATACATACTGAGAAAAACACATTTTTTATTGCTCTGATATACAGATGATTCCTCAGTTTGAATCACCAAGTTCAAATAATAAATTTGTGTGTTTTCTACATTTAATCTGTTTTCTGAGCTGAACTTCTGCTTTAAAGTGTCAAAGGCAATGTTGATACCACAGCTCTGTTTTATGACATGGCCCCTCTCTGTTACCAACATGATGTTACAGACATTATAAAACAAAGCCATTGTAGAGGACCCAGGCGTCCAGACCATAAACAGGCCTGTATTCATTCAAAAAAAAAAACAGAGGAGGCTGCGTTGGTGGGGGGGGCATATGTGATATATGTACATATATTGAATTTCCATATAGGAAATACTGTATATCTACATATAAAATACCAATATGTATGTTTATATATGTGTGCTTATATATGTTATGTAAATATATATCCATCCCAAAAGCCTGTCAGTATACGTTGATAATATACAGTATGACCCAAAAATCTGAGACCACTTTCCCAGAATGGGAAGATAGACATTAAACTAAATATACAGTATATTGTTGACATATATGCTTGCAACATGTTATACCATATAAAATTAATCATAGATATATTTAATAAAAGTACATATACAAATTTTATTTCATGTGTTATAAAGGTATATCTTCATAAATCCAGAGGATGTTTATATGTGACAATAATATATCCCCTTATAGGTGATATGGCAACATCACTCGTGACATATAGGGACATATATGTCATGTATTACATTTTCTGTATGGGTTGTTTGAGGTATTGGGGAGACAATGACGGCTGGTTTGAGTAATAAACCATGAATTTGAAACCTTATCAAACAGCAACGCACTTGCATAGTAGTTTATAATGTTATCAGACATGATTTTACAGCTGTGGAAAGTCGATTTATGCGTCAGCACTTAACACTCGACAAAAGTTTCATTCCTAATTTTTATTCCTTAGTGATAGAAAATAGCGCAGTAATTAAGCAGAGTGGTCAAACTAATAACCACAGAAGTACGTAGAAATGAAATGTTCAGTAATATTTCTCTTTCACTGAACACGGAATCAGTTGAATAACAATATTTCCTTAGTTCATTTACCGGACATGTTTGAGGAAGTGGTGAGTTTTCCAGTGGCAGTGAACTATCACTCTGTGCGTTAGTCCTTGATGTCACCCATGACATTACTGTATGTGACAGCAATAGTCGTGACCCTCAACAAACAAGAGGCTGTAAAGTGACTGAGCATAAATTTCATTAATTGAACACCTCATCTTGTCTCATGTTTCCCTCACAGTTTGGTAGGTTGTGTTTCTTGAGCTTCTGACTGAGCTGAGTTTGATATTTTCATGGCAGAGGTAGAGATTTCTGACATGAGTGTAAAAAATCAAAGTGGGTCGAGTGGCTCAGGAAGCCATTTTCTATCATAAATCAATATGTCTCCAAACAGATCAGAAAACATCTGACCTGTGTTATATGTGAGGGAAGAAATCTTCCCTGGCACAGAGTCAGCTGCAGCGTGAATGTAACTGACCCAGCCAGTCTACACCCCCCACCTCACCCCTCCACTCCACCCCCAGCAGCAACACTGATAAATTTCGGTTAGTCATTATGGTTACAGTTACGATGACATTACGTGTTGACTGCGATGATGCTGGGACTGCTAAGTGTTTGTGTTTCCTCATCTACTGTGACTGTAACTACATATAAGGCTGAGCATCCTGTGTGATCCTCTATGGCCTACGATCTTGTCGTCCTGTTCTCTTCAGCTACAAGATTATTATTCACATTATGTAGCCGAGAAACAAAATGTACCTTATACATACAGTATATGAAATGTCATGACTAGAGCTACTAAAATGTTGATTTTAAGGTAAACTGTTAGTCATGTAAATAACCTTAAATAGCTTGTTTGACCCGTATCCCTGCGGCTATGTTACTCAGATATATCTGGATCAGACACATTTATTTAGTAACTCAACTATTTTTGCTTATTGCATATTGACACTTTGATGATAGACCAAAACTAAATGATCAGGTATTTCAACAGATTTCAACACATTTTTGCAGTTAGGTTTTTGTATCGACTGAATCATAGTAAATATGACAAAACTGAAAATTTCTTACAAAGAAACTTTCAAAATAAAACAACCGTTTTATACATTATGTTTATATCTTTTCAATAGTACTAAGATGAAACCACAAGTGGCTCAGTGGCATTTATCATGTCTAAGGTGAGGTGCGCTTTATTATAGGTTAGGTAGACTTTATTGTCCCACAGTGGAAACTTGCGTCACAATGCACATGCCCGCAAGTACATAAATCATACATACAAACCTGAAACATGCGGAGGGTCACATGTTGAATGTTAGAGGGTGATAAAAACAGTTATTTCAGTAATAAAAACAGGTATAATAATGAAATGTGATAGAAGACACTAGTTCAAGTAATGAAACCAGATATAAATCTAAGAATAAAAAACAGTGGTTTTGATAATAACCTAATACCAGGTATGGGAGATGGGATGAATGAATTCTTATACCTGTTCATTCAACACTTTGATGTCCTGAACTGTCAGCCTGAGGACAGTATCTCAGATTCTGGGTTCAAGTGGGTCATTCAGACCCTTCTGAGCCTCCCTAAGCACAGGTTTCTTGTATAAGGACTGAAGATTGTAATGTTCTTTTTTCCCCATGATCATCATGGCCGTCTGGAAGACCATGCAAGCTTAGACTTTAACTGTATTGCCAGGTTACCATGCCTGACTTGTGAACCATATGGAATTATACTCTCTAAGATCATTTGATAAAGCAGAAACATAAGTTTGCTATTTACTTTGCTGAAATCTGAGCTGAGCCTTCTCAAGAAGAATATTGCACATCCGTTGGAGCTTAGAACAAAGGTTTGCCATTTGAACAAACTGTGTGTGTGTGTGTGTGTGTGTGTGTGTGTGTGTGTGTGTGTGTGTGTGTGTGTGTGTGTGTGTTTAAACTTGTAAATCACACAGATGTGCACTAGCCACTGAAGGAGTGTTGGCTGCTCTTCATTAAGGAGTTTGGAATGATTCCTTTGATTAACGGTATTAGAGATTTGACTGGAAAAATCAGGGCCGTATTTAGTTTGTGTAACATTAATTACAATGCTATAATTTGTCATCTATATGTCTTTGGAAAATTAAGTGTGATATCATGAGTACCACAAACAAATAAGCCACAGTGAAAATGATTCATCGCCTTTACAATCCCCTGTGGTTTCAGTCAAAACAACAAATGTTGCCTCTCTTAGTCACGGCTCTCGTTGCCGTTTAGTTGTTCTTTTGTAAGAGACAGTTCACCTCTCCCTCCCTCCCTCTCTTCCTCCCTCGCTTTGAGTTTGTTTTTGGCTACTGTGAAAAACTATCACAACCCAGTCTATCAATACAGTGCAAGTAAACATCATTTATTAATAAACTTCATTTGGTACAGATACACTGAGATACTTCCATAACATTGCAGCCTACTATATGTGGTTTGTGGTTGTTCGTGAATGTGGATGCCAAATGTCTCATGGGAGTGCTGTCCCTTGACACAGCACTCCTATCTGCAGTGCCGGAAAACTCTGCTGGAAAAACATGATCTTCATAGGGGCTGATGGAGTCCTGTTAATAGTCTTTGTTTACATTAATTATACTAATTTAAATGGTAATAATGTCAACTAATATACTAATGTCCTCGTTCCTTTTGTTGCACATTCCCTCTCTCTCTCAGGTGGATTTGTGTAATGATTATTGTGCATTCAGATTATTGTTGTGTGCATAAGTGGCTGTCACGCTGAACATACACAAGATAGAGAGAGATGAGCTGGTTGTACCAGCACAGAGACTGTAATCACTTCCCGACACTGTTTGTCTCTCCTGTGGTCATGTTTACATATGTACAGTATTAACACTGTAAGCAGAGCTGCTGTCAATGTTTCTCTCCACACACACACACACACACGCACACACACACACACACACACACACACATACACACATATACACACACACACACAAATCAGGGTGAGTGCTGGAGGATCTCGCCTGCATATTTAATTTGACTGAAGATAATGTGCTTCTTTTTTGTGCAAGAGAAAATCTTTGCTGTATAGACTCTATTTATTTGGGCAAGTAAGCCACTTATTTGACCCAGACAAAGCAATGGTTCAGTCAAATATAAAAACTAGTGACTTTGGGGCTGCAACAATGACTGTAAGCAGTACATAAAACATTGGTTTCTGTTTCTTCTATGTTAACAATATTAAAAAGAAATTGAAATCTATGGTCATCAGTAGATAAAGAGCACATAGGACTCTTCTTAAAACTCGCTTTTATCGTATGGCTGATGTTTGTTGTAATTGTTTCAATTATTTATCTTAGTTAGTTTCATGTTTTTGATTTATTACTTTTATTCCTTGTTTTGACTGTAAAGTAATGTAACTGTGTTTTGAAATGTTACACCTTGCGACTGCATTCAAATTGCAAATTATTGCAACATTTCTCCAGTTCACTGCAAACCTTTAGAATTACAACTTAAACATAGTTTTGTCTTATTTCCTCAATGAGTTTGCAAGCATTTTTCATATCCAAAAGTAATATGATAAAAATAATTAAATGAAAATAATACATCATATATTCAATATTTTTTATTAATGTGTCATTATTTCTTATTGAACATAGTTCACATGTAGCCCACATCAGTTATCACCCCATCACCAAGACTGAGAAAACCAACAGTTCCCACCATGAGCAAGCACTTGGCGACAGCGGAGAGGAAAAACTTCCTTTTGACGGGAAGAAACCTCTGACAGAACTGGACTCATGGTGGGCAGCCATCTGCCTCGACCGGTTGGGTTGAGAGAGAGAAATAAGGGAGAGAGGGTAAAGAGGAGGGGGAGAGAAAGAGAGAGAGAGAGAGAGAGAGAGAGAGAGAGAGAGAGCAAGTGTCTGTGCCGCTCTCAAACCAGTTCTCCTGACTGCGAGCCGGACCTTTGGCAGTAGAAACGTGAAGAACTGGTTAGAGATTAGGCAGCAGCTTCAAACTGGCCCTTGAACTGCCTTGATGAAATAGGTTAAGTATGTCACAGGGCTGTCTAATAGTCATTCTTATAAATGCAAGTCTGGGTCTAACTTTAACTCACAACTTGCATCTATAAGAAGGATTTGGAATGAACTGGCAATGTGCTGTCCTTTTTCTTTTTTAGGTTGCCGTTATTATTATATTAGTTATCTCGACGTTTAAAGATGGAAGTCACTCGTTTTTTAACTCTTCGGAAGAATTTGCCAATTCTTTGAAATATAGTCTTCCGGCGGGCTCCACCAGGGCCGGTCTTGATGTCGTCAGCATCACTGGGTTTGATGGCAGCTGCAGCTCCATCGTTTAAAGGGATGGACACTGCAGCTTCATCAGTTGGGACAACCTCAGATGATGGTCTGTCATCAGGTGTGTCACTGGCAACTGGCAAACAATCAATGTTTGTATTGTGATTGAGGGGAGCAGTGGTGCCTGGCTCTTCTTCGAAAGGTGTGGTTGTGTCTCTGACATCATGAAGGTCAGTTGCTGCTGAGAGTCCAGGTGTCTTGTTTGGCTCTATAATGTGCTTGGCAGTGGAGCTTGTGGGAGATGGGTCTTCATCATGGGGGTCATTGGTGGCTGGCTGACTGGAGGTCTTGGTATCAGCATCGTTGCCAATGTATGAATGACCGCAACAACATTTCACAGGCTCATACTCTAGGTCATCTTTTTCACAGGTGCTTGACTCATTATCCTCCTTGTGACTCAGGTTTGGCTTGATTGATTTTCCATCGTCTGAGTCGCTGGTGGCTTGTTCTTTACTGTCTTCAATGGAAGACTCAATATCAGCTTCATATCCACTAGAGCTCTCAGTGTTTGAGTGTTTGTGAGAGTTATGATGGGTGTCTGAATCTTCAGCGCTGTAATCTGCAAAGTCTTCATTGTGAGCAGAAAAACTGTCGATTGATGAATCTTTTCCTTTTGATGGCTCTTTCTTTACGTCAGTCATGAGAGCGGTGTTTGAATCATGACAATACAATTTTACAAAGGCTGACTCCTCATACATCCAGTCATCATATGATCCCTCAAAATGTTGCTGGGGGGAAACAGTCATGTACTGGGTGGCAAAGTCTGCGTAGTTGTAGGTCTCCACTTTATCAACCAGGTGAACCATTGTCATATAAGGGTGTTTGAGGGCTCTCCTGGGAGTAATTCTGTGTGCAGTATCAGGATATAGGCACCAATTCAGGAGGTCTAAAAATGCCATCCTGTCTTCATCCTCCAGATCATCATGTCTTGCTTGATATCTCTTCACTGCATCCTCTAGATTCCAGGCCGAGTCCAAAAACCTCTCACAAACTTCTGGCTCGACAGCAGTTACTGCCTCGTACTCCTCTGGAGTCCTTAGTCTCCACTCGTCCTCTAGATCATTGGTGAAATACATCCAGCTGTCTTCTCCAGCAGTCAGATAGTGATCAACTGGTTGACCCAGCAGCTGCAACATAACTTTCATCCAGTGATATGGACAGTTGCCAGGGAAGAGGTGTTGACCAAAATACATGAATGCCATGACGCAGCCCACTCCCCACATGTCAACACATTCGGACAAGGGGAGGCCCAAGGTCACTTCTGGAGCCCTATATGCATTGGCCTGCATGAGCATTCCAACCTTGGCCTTGCTCGCTGGAAGGGCCAGACCGAAGTCGATCAGCTTGATCCTGAATGGCTGATCCTTGTGGTTGACAAGCATAATGTTGTCAGGCTTCAAGTCTGTGTGCATAATTCCGATATTTTTCAGGGCCTCAAAAGCGACCAGTAGCTGGTGGGTCACGGGCCGAATTTCACTGACACCCAGTGGCTCCCAATTCCTCTCTTTCATCAGGTCCCAAATACTCCTGTCCAGCATTTCAAAGGCCAGACAAGAGAGCTCGTTGAACCTGAAATTCTCCATAAATCGCACAATGTTCTTCTTGTCTGGGTCTAGAGCCCTGACTGCCTCTAGCATCGCCACTTCTCTTCGAATGGTCGGATCTTCACTCTCTTTGTGGATTTTGACTGCTACCATTTCGGCCGTGGTTAAGTTGATACATTGTGCAACTTTACCAAAACATCCCTCTCCGCTATAATTAATTATCAGGTAGCTTGTGGTGTCACTGTGGAGTATACCCCGTTTCTTTACCGCAAAACTTGCAGATAATGTTGTGGAAGGCATTTTTTCAGAAAATTCTTTCCAAATACTTTTCAACAACCGTACAGTTCACTTGTCTAATGTGAATGCAATGAGAATGAAACTCACCAAGATACAGGTTCTATATGTGTATGATCTGTGATGTCATCGATGATGTCAAACGATGTTCCAGGATCAAAGGATCAAAGGCAACAAAGTCAAAAGCAGAGTTTTAGTCAATGACTGAATGAATGAATGAATGAATGAATTGATTGATTAATTGATTAATTAATTAATTAATTAATTAATTAATCCCTTTTGTTACAGGGGAGACAAAAGGGATTAATTAATTAATTTTGTTGTTTGTTACAGTTGTTCTGTTACTCTCTTGTGTGTCTATCAAATATAACAGAAATGCTGGACAGAAAAAACACACAAAAGAAAACAAAACAGATAAGCACAAGATGCCAAATACACAAAAGTCTGCATTTTTAAGTCATAGCACTGAGGTTGAGCAGCTTTAATTTTCCTTTTTACTGGTCCTATTGTTCTGTCATGTCAAAATACACAGTAAATGAAATGAAGAAACAACTTCAAATACTGTTTACAGTTTAAACATTTTAAATGTGACTTATAGCTTCATAATATTATATTTTCTTGTATGTATGAAGAAATCATTCATAATGGTAGATAGATAAATCTGTTATTTAACGCCATGTTTACCACATCTCAGGATGTGTTGGTGTCACTGCCTGGGGTGTTGTAGACTGTCTACTATTTATTTGGATAAGTTTTGTATAGTGTTGTAGACTGCCATGTCTTTTTTGTTTATGTTATTCCTGTGTAAAAAGAGATGGTACTGAGACAGGTCACCTGCCTGTGGCTGTTTATCAGCGGCGGTACTGAAACGTTCACCAGTCAATGTGCAGGGGTGCCACATGCTGTCCTCAGTGCTGAAACATTTTAACACGACTGGCAACCTGTTTTCTTTTTTACTTCCTCAAGAAAAAGCTTTACTGAAAAAACGGCCTCACTATATATTTTCTTAGATGTAAGATGTGTCCCAATCCAGGGGCCGCATCCTTTGGAGGCTGTATTTGAAGACCTATTGCATCACAGCAGTGCAACTAGGCTTTCCCATTTTGTAGGCTCCTTCCAATGCAGCAACAGAGTGGCACATTGTGAGGCAACCAAAAGGGCAGGCACAGCTAACAAACCAAAAATCCTCTGTAGGCCAGACCATCTCATTTCTGTTTGGCCTTTCAGGTCCATGACAGCTGCAGCAAACATCTTATCTCACTGCACTGCAGAACAGAGAGGTTCAGGAGATCCTTTGTTCCCACTGCCATTAGGCTATACAACACCTCAGTCAAAGGAAGTGGACCAATCTAATTATTATTGTTTATTAATTATCAACTGTTATTATTATAATTATAATAATAATTATTATTATTATTATTATTAACATAATGGACACATGAATTTCCCCTAGGGGATGAATAAAGTATCTATCTATCTATCTATCTATCCATCTATCTATCTAGCTATCTATCTAGCTATCTATCTATCTATGTTTGATTATGTAAGTATAAAAGCATTTGTGGACAAATAACTGGTTGGTAATCGATTAATTATATAAGTTATTGATCAGGCAAAAATGTTTAACATTTTATGGTGCTAGCTTTTCAAATATAATGATTTGCTGGGTTTCTGTGTTTTATATCATTGTAAATTGACCACCTTTTTGGTTTCTGACTGTTAATTGGCCAAAACAACCAAAACGACGACAGCACATTGAGCTCTGGTGAATTGTACAGTTAATTTTGGACAATTATCGACACTTTAAAAGAATTTAAGATTATTGAAAATACAAGTTCAACTAACAATTATTTTCATTCAGCATTAATCTGCAGATTACGTTTACAATGCATCAAACAATTAATTATTTGGTCTATAAAGTGTTAAATGTTCGAAGAACAAGGAGACTCTTTAAATGATTTATTCTGTCCAGCAGCTTGGACCCCTTTTTTTGAAAATGGCTGAAATGTTAAGCATTTTTAGAACAGAAGAACATTTGTGCAAAGATGCAGATGATTTCAGAGATTAAAATGGCAAAAGAATTTTCACTGTAGCCCATGCTGTTTTTTGAGAAGATTGCACAAATGTATACTTAATTATTATCGCACTACCTATTGGACAATCAGTTTCGTTTTTTGTTCCTGAGTAGTGGGTGGAATTTGCAACCAATCTGTCAATTTTGAGAGGTTTTCGCCAGTATTTTTGGCTGCACAAAAATTTTAGTGGAGGAAAGAAAGGAAAAAGAAAAAAATATATAATAATGAAAACAAAACCATATAGTAACTACACTTATAGTTGCATATTGAAATGCATTTTTTTCACTCCTGTTTAAACTTTTCAATTTATACTTGCTAGAGGTTTATCCCCATACACTAGACTTCAGGAAAAAAAATAGAATTTGTTGTAAATGATCCTGATCTGCCCAAATCCCTCCACCAAGTTCAGTGCCCATAGGTTCAGTACATTTTGCATAATCCTGCTGAGAAATAAACAGACACAGGTGAAAACATAACCTCCTAGGTGGAGGTAATGAACATCTTTTTTTATGTAATGCAATATGAAAATAAAATGTCACAACCCGCTGGTTCCAAACTTGCCACAGAGTTTAATCCACAATTCTCTTAAAGAAAAGTAAATGTAAGCTTTTCTGTAATCATTTCTTGACATATCAACAGCACTTTGCACAACGCTGACTCTCCAGCATTCTGGGATAAAACACATAAGAGCATTTGAGTGTGAGTTGAGTTTCAACCTTGACTTTGATTTGGGGAACTGCCCTAATTCTCCTCTCTGTCTTCCCCTCCTCTCTCTTCCAGTCATTCTCTCTGACTCGGCACACTTCATGTTACCGTCTCCTTTTCTGTCTCGACTGTCTTTCTCTGCTTCTGTCTCTACATATCTCTGCCCCACTACAAATCCGTCAAAGCCCTCACACACCCTGCACACACACACACACACACACACACACACACACACACACACACACACACACACACACAGATACTCTCTTCTCATATGTTTATTTTGAGGGGGGTGACTGACTGGCTGACTGCTCTGGAGGCCGGAACCATGACTGAGAGGAAAGGAGGGGAGTGGGAGGGCCCTGGCAGGCACAAGGAGTAGAGGGAGAGAGAGAGAGAGAGAGAGAGAGAGGGAGTGGGGAGTGAGCTGCTATAAAAGAGAGTGCTGGAGCTGCTGGTGGCATTAGCAGACAGAGATTCACTTGCACACATCGAGAAACAGCCAGCGTGAAGAGAGACCTCAGCGGAGCTGAAACAGAAGCACTCACAGTGAGGAGTGAAGAGCAGCTTCAAAGCACTTCTTTCTTTAAGACTGGTCATCTTCAGTGTGCCTGGACTTGGAGGAGTTTGTTTGGCTTGACTTTGGACAGACACTTGCTTTGTTGCTCCTGAGAGACTGACAGACTTTTCTTCAAATAGGACAAGGCACCAGAGAGAACAGGGAAAGACGAGTCTGAGACTCTCTAAGTAGTTGACTGCCTCCTTCCAGCAGTTTTTACACCTGGTGTCACATTTGATTTGAAGTAGATTTAATTTTGTACCCTTCTTGGCTTCTACAAATGGCTGCTGTGCGTCAGATGGTTATCGAGGCGTCTGGCTTTCACGTCCTGCCGGCTCACCTTATGGCCTCAGCCATGGAGGAGTTCCCCCAGCAGCTGCCTGTCCCCAAGGCCCCAGCAAGGGGGAAGAGCCGCTCACGCCGACCTCGTGAGGCTCGCTTCAAAACACAACCTGTCACCTTTGCTGAGATTGCAGAGGTAGAAGAAGAAGGTTCCTCGCCGCTGGAGGAGGAGAGGGCACGTCGCTCCTTCCTTCAGTCCCTGGAGAACCTGCGGCGGAGCACGCAGACCCTCCACTGCCCACCGGGCGCCCATCACAGCTGCACCCCAGCACCCACACAGGCCAGCCTGGACTCCAGTGACTCCGACTCCACCCAGTGAGGTGCTGGGACGTGTCCTCCTCCTTGAACCCATATTCCTTGCTTCGCCTTGACGCCGCTTCAAATGGAGGCCAAATGAACTGAACCAAACTGGCCTGTCTGCCAGCCTGCCTGTGTGTGTGTGTGCGTGTGTGTATGTGTGTGTGTGTGAGCTGCTGCTGTCATACAAAAGTCTGCATTTAATGTACACTAACATATCAATATACAGTATATAGTTCAAGGATGCACTTGATGCATATCTGTAAAGATTTCTACCAATGCCACAGGATGATTATACTGCTGTATAGATATGATGAGTGTGAAGGTAGCAGATGACACAGTGTTGAACACACCACTCTTCACATGTATTCCTTTTCTACTGTAGATGTCTATGAGAAAAACTTAAAAGATGGTCGATATTTTTCCATTTTAAAGTTGTATAGGTATTTTTGTTTCAACACAGATTTTTCTACTTGACCAGTTGCCATAGAAAAGACTGTTAAAAAATGTTAGTATTGTGACTTACCACACTGTAAATAGTATGCCTAAGCAATGTACTGTGCATCGAAAGTGACCTGGCTGTCACTGAAGCAGCAGACAAAGCTTTGTCGAGAGTTGTTTTCCAGCTTCACGATGAATGAAATCTCTGCTCTTGCTTCAATTCCTGAGCAAAAAAAAAAAATTCTTTCTAAATGTCTTTATTTATTCTCTTATTCTGTTCATAACCAAGTGGAGTTGTAGACATGAGATTTTATTGCCCTACCGGACTTCTAAAGTTACCTTGACTTTCAAAGAAAATCATAACCTTTATAAACTTTATATTTGTTTTACTTTATAAATATATGTTGCAATGTTTGTGATATGTACTTTAATAAATATTTTCAAATATTTTAAGTCATCATTTTCTACTTTCATTTTAATTGTTTAATTTCTATTTGGGATGTGTAGACACAATTTCTTTAGTTGCAAATGAGCTGTGCATTATAAATTGATTAGTGAGCTACAGTGAAAAAGATAGAAACTACAACATGTAAACTATGACAAGAGGTGCAAAGGTCAATACGTGTCAACACCAAGGTAGTGAATCTGAAAAAACGTTATTGATCATAAAATGTTGATGTATGACAGAACAGAAAAGCTTATGACAAAATCAGCCTTACACAAAAGAGGAAGTTATGAGATGGAGGGAAGTGGTGTGTGCTCTAGCCTTTGCCGGCTGTCCATCTCCAGAGTTATTGTTGAGATAAACTGATGTCTGACCCGTATGTAAACACTTCATACTTTGACCCTGTGTCTGCTGCATGTTTGCCGGCCTGGTGACGCACTTTCAGTAATGCCGGGTTTTCATCAGCCAACTCTGCCACAACAACCAGAAGCCTGCTGAGAGAAGAGCCCTTCTGGTGCCTCGCTGAGAGCCGCCGCAGCCATCCCTCCTGTTGCTAATAACCTCCTTTCTAAATCCACTGTGTGACAAGCGAAACGTGATGCATGACTTCCATCCGAGTGCGAGTCAGCAGACAGAGACAATCCTGCAGGGGCTTTAGTCGAGAACCTGTTTAGGTTGCATGGGACCCCCGTAAAAATAGAATCTGATTAAGTAAATCTGCAAGATGAGAGGGACGTTCTCTCCAGAGGTATGATGGCGTTGTTGGACTGTGATCTGTGTGCTGTGAGGAGATGTAATCACAGAGGGATACAGATTAGAGATCAATTTGGGGGAGACAGAAAGGGACAGCACCAGGGGGAGACCACTCATATAGAAGGCTGATCTTATTCTATAGTTTTCGTGTTATTAAAAAGGTCCCACATTTTACACGTAACAATGTAGTTTTAAATCTCCTCTCTCAGGCTTCTCTCTGGAGGTCAACAACAGGTCAGTGACTGACTGTTTTCTGAGTGAAAATTTTAGCCGATTTCAGGTAAACACTCAGAGAAACCAAATCCTGTGAAGTTGGATATTTTAATATTTTTACAGTAATAGATGCTCTCTGTCTCTCTCTTTTAGTGCATGTGAGATGGTATTTGCTACAACCACCAAAGCAGATCATCATGAACCTGCACACTGTGACCACCCTCAACGTGCTGCTGCATCTGACATGAAACAAAGCACAACTGCCCTTCTTCTTTTTAACAGCAGCCACTTCTTGTCTTCCAGCCAATAGGGAGGATGGACAAAAACCAGCCGGTAGCACATGCAAGAACTCCATACCTCTCTCCTGATCTGTGACACAAACCACAAACGCACATATTAGTCATTGTTTGTCTAGTGCTTGTAGAGCTGTCACACTTACCCACATCCACAACAGAATTACTTTCTGTTTTTATGTGTGACAACGTAAGTGTGGCAGTGTTTGCGTCATTGAGAGTTTGTAAAAGAAGTTTGGGACAGTTATGAGAGACAGAGAGAAAGATAAGCGAAACACGTTTGTCGTCATGTGCAGGGGTGACGGATTGATGCCTCCACTTTCTGCCCTCTTTCTCAAGCAACCTAGTTTTTATCTTGCAGAGGAGATTAGGGAGTGTGAGCATCACTGAAATTAATCTATTTTCTTCTCCACCAAATCTTTCATATGAGGACACTTCCTCCCTAATTAGTTTCACAGTCTCATTGGAATGCATGACAGACGCTTAGTTTTCTTAAAACTGGAAAGGCGTGGTGTAAAGACTGATTACAACCCAAATTTGGACATGATGACTGATTCTTACATTTGCGAAGAGTCTGAGAATTCTGTGAGGACGAACAATACACTCCTTGCGCAACATAAGTTTAAAGCCTGGTACCTGGGCAACAAAGTTTTGCCACATTAGGTCTTTTCTGACTTCACTCCAATTCAACAATGGTTAAATATTCACCCCTTCCAAGATCTGTGCTAGACACCAGACCTAATTGAGCCCTAAAAGAAATTTGTTAAATCTGAAAATCAGCAAGTAATCCGGGGCAGAGGAGTTAAAAGAGGGGTCACGCCACCCTGTGACGCATGTTTGTGAACAACCTGGCAGCAGACAAAAATCATCTGTTAGACAGAACCTGTAGCAGATGGAACAAACTGTACGGATGCTGTGTTTGTCCGGCTAACAGTCAACATCACCTGAAAGCTGAAGACTGACTGACGGTGAGCTGATGCTGGAAATACAGAATCTTGTTAAAGTGCCTATGCTTTTTTTGCCCCTCATTGTGGGCGGGATGGCAAGATGTTTGAAAGGTGACATGACTGCTTTAAGTGCACTACAGTAATGACAGCGTGTTAGCTGGTGTCTGACAAGCCAGACAGGATGAGACATGGCAATAACAGCAAACAGACATAAATGCTTCCTACTGAGCATTTCAAACACATTCCTCCTTATCTTTTATTTGTGATGAGTTTAAAACTTGGCAGAAAGTAAACTGCATAACCCTGTAGGATGTACAAGTGGGTCCTCCCAGTATTAAGAAATATTTCCACATTGCAAACTGAATTTTGCACATTTAATGCTTTATTTTAATGTAATTAATGTAAAATGTTCCGCCCTTTAAGTAAAATACCTGCCTGCTCCTCTTTTCAAATATGCATTATTTGTTTCAGAGTTCTGCTTTTAATGACTTCCTTTTTGTTTGTTTTTATCACCAGGACTGTAAAATGTGTATGTAAAATAACATTCTTTGATTATCATTAAATACAAGATACATACTGTAGATTCAAATACAATTACATACTGTAAATATACAGGAACTTTCTGACAAAACTGTGACTAGTATTGTGTTGTAAATTTACAAAAATACAGTAAAAAACTACAGATGTATTTCTAGTTATACACCGTAAATCTAAAATACAGTAAGAAACTGTTAAAAAATACTTTGCAGGTGATTCCATTAAATACTGCACATTTCCAGTGAAAAGTGCTGCAGTATACTTTAAGTAAAGGCACTTAAAGAGGAACTCTGCATAATCAGTAAGTAGAAAAGACAAAATAAAATGTTCTAATATGGACATACAAGACAGAAAATACAGGGAAATATAATAGAAATGTGATTTTACTAAATTTGATTTAGTCCTCTCGCAGTGTGTGAGGACAAGTACGGGTCTATTTGAAGAATAACATATAAAAGAGGGACCTAGAAGACCTTTGTGAGTGAACAACAAACAGTTAGATTCCTCACAAAGATGGATTTACCATCCCACACTTTGTTTGAGGTCACAACACAGTGGGTGGAAATTGTCTTATGTAATGAATCACAGAGCACTTTGATAAAGCGGGCTTCAAGATAGAGACAGCTAATGCATGTACAAAATGTCAGTGTAGCCTAAACAAATAAACAATTGTATAAGTCGCTTGCTTTCATGTGAAAAAATATCCTGGTCTTGCATGAGCAACTTGTTATGAGTATTTTACTTAATAATTGTTTCATTTTATTTTGTAATGGTTTTACCCTGTTCTTATTATTCCTGGCACAAAAATGAACCAAAAACAAGTAGAAAATGTCCCCAAAATGGTCCAGTTATCTGCAGTTGTTTGTAATACAAACAAAATCCGGGAAACTGGTCTGCAGGGGCATTTTTATGGTCAGTAGGATCAGAAAAGGTTTTCAAGATAGCAGTGAATGAAGACTGTTCCACTTCAATGACGTGAAAAAGACTTAATTTAAATGTTGGCAAGGCTACTCTAGCTCTCATACATGCAGCATGAATAATATCTGGTACAATATTTGCTTTGGAACAAGTGACCTCTCTGCCAAGTTGAAAGCATCTGCTCAGTGATTCCACCCACAGAACATTATGGTAAGCAGCCTGTTGGTGCTATTGTGCGTTTGCACTGTTTCCGTCTCAGAACTCCCATCCGCAAACTCCCCCTAATTGCATTTTGATTCATCTATTTGTAGCAATTATAGCAATGGGTGTATAATGGTAATTTGTTAGTGTCCATTACGGTATGCAATGAGGCCATTAATATGCTAATGTTATGATCAAATAATAGTTTCATGGGTGTTCTGATATAAACTTAAGTATTGGATTTGCTAAATGTTAGTGCCATTAGGATTCATTGTCTGGGGAGCAAGAGGAGTACTACCTTTCATGCCAATCCATGCAATGGTTGTTGAGACGTGTCACTTTTTTTACTTTATTTTCCGTTATTCCCCATGCAATACTCACTATGGTCAACTCTTTTTTCAGTTATGTTATGCATGAACTTTGACCCCTGAAAAAGATTAGTCACTGAGTGACCTGAACATAACTAACAGTATTTGGGGGCATTTACGGATACTTGTCTGTGTATGCATGCATATATCTTTCTACATTTGTGTGGATGGATTTAGTTCAAATTGAGGACATTCTGTCTCGTGTCGACAAACTTTGACGGGCTGTAGGAGGGTTAAGATTTTTTAGGGTTCAGGTTAGAATCAAGTCAGGGTTAGTGTTAGGGTATTTAGCTATGGGTAAGAGGCTAGGGAAAGCATTATGTCCATAAATGTGCACGTGCATATGTATGTATGTCGTCTGACTGTGTATGTTGTCTTAAGAGCTGCAAGCTCCTGAGAGCATCCCTGACCTACATCCTGGTCTCATGACTTATGGGGAGTCTGGCGGGACTCGGAAGGCAGAGTCTAGAACATTCAGCATGCTTCTTTGATCTCTCTCTCTATTTCAAAGCTTTTTCTAAGCTCTTCATCTCCCCCTGGTGCTGTAGAAAAGAGGTGATTACGGATGCAAAACAGAAGGTGACCCACATACCTCCTCTCCCAGTGTTCCCCTTCCTGAAATCACTCTTTTTCTGGTTTGCCCTCCAGTCCTGGGTAGAAGGAGAAAGATGCTACACTCACTCTGTCCATGTGCTCCGCTAAACTATCTGAAAAACAGACAAGCTGGGTCTGTGTACGTAGATGATATAATGTCTCTTTCAAGGATTTTGGTCGTAGCTATTTCCAAGGCTATAATGAAAACATGAGTACTAGTTATTATGAAAACACGTGCAGTATACACATGATCAGGCACTATACAATGTTGTGACTTAATTTATAAGCAACAAAAACATATCAGATGTATTAATATATTCTCAAATTATGCAGTCAAAGTTTTTGTCAGTTAATTGATATAGACCAACCTGGAAATCCAAATGTAACACCATACAAGCATTTTCTGTGGTCTGCAGACTCAGTGCACCCTTCTTTGAAACACTGAAAATCCAATAAACCCAGACCTGTTGCTCTGAAGGAGGGTTTTTCCATTTTAGGCAGTGAGAGATGAAGAATGATTATGGATGCCAAGCTCTCATTCTCACTGCTTTACTTGGCACACCAAGTAAATAGTCATCAGGGGACCAACATAAAAAAGGGTGCTTTGCTCATTTTTAGCTTTGTTTCTCTCCTTAAACACACATACGTAGTATTGTACTTTGTTTCAGCAGGCCGCTGAAACAAAGTACAATACTACATTTGTTGATAAATCAAAACAGTCAAACATTTTTACAATGTCAAATGCCATTCATACAATTCTTTCACTTATGTCTCATCATAAGCTTAGTTTACCTAGATGCCCCTGGTGGTGTAGTAACATGTACTGTGGTCAGCAGTGTCTTTTTTTGAAGATGAAAATGTTCAAATTCAGTTTTTAAATGCAAGCCATAATTGTTAGACATTTGTATAATTTCATGCTCTGTACATGGTTTGTTTTTACTCAGTATATTTATGGGTCTTTACTTTTTATGTAATTCAATTTTAACAGTCTACTACTACTATTTTTAGGTTTTCCAATCATTCATTTTTTGACATATATTTCTGTCATATAAGACAAATAAGAGACAACTAAATATGGGGATATAATTTATTTAACTGTCCTTAGTTTTTCCTGTAGAAATAGTAAAGTAGAAAGGGATAAAACAGTTTGGAATAAAAGTGTTTTTAAAAGTTAAATGTAAGAGGCACTTGTCAAGCGTTGATTCCTGCCCAATCTTATGTCATGTGACATGTACAGTTAAATTCAGATTTGATTGAAGGCGCATTTGTCCAATAAAAACTCAACATTATCGTCGACTTGATTACGCATGATTTTGGACCAATGAAACTATTATGTGTACAGGATGTAACCAATCACACCGAATGGGTGGGCTTTCATTGAAGGAGCGCGAACAATTAAGGACGGATGGGGTAGAGAAAATGGCGTATGTGAAGTCTCGGTATGCGAATAACGTTACATGAACTTTTAATAATAATCAGATAAGCTCGGGCGTGTTGCTTCTCTAGTGTATGTAACAAGGCATTTCAAATACCCGGTGTCAGACTAACTGAAACTAACTTGCAATTACGTTAACTCGAACGTTGGTAGCTTCGACGGTTAGCTGAAGTTAGCTTACTGATGTTGGCATGTAAATGGCGTCCCTGTGTCCACACACAATGAACAACCCGTTTGACTAAATTTATTAATGTAGTGACAGTGGAGTTGAATACGTTCGACCGAGGCTGCCCTGTTTTCATGGCTTATCGTTGAGTCAAGGTGCTCTGGAGCCACTCGCTGTCTTTGGAGAAGCTGCAATTGACGGTATGGCTTTACACAACTTGGTTTTTGTTATCGATGTTGATTATGGAGATCGTGATTCAAGCGATCAGCTGAATGTCAGGAGTCGTTTAGTGAAACGAGGAATATTACACATTCTTCTGCATTTCGGTTACAAATACGGATTTGACAAAGTGCGCTGGGGTTATAAGTTTTTTCAGTCTAAAACTGGCCGTAATAGCCTCATATCGAGGGGATCGGACTTCAAGGAGCTCCGGCACAAAACTTTTGAGGACTTTGAACAAGAGTTTGAAGCCAAATTTGACGTTAAGGATAAACTGTGCCCTCATCAGCAGAAGCAGCAATCCAGCAAGTCTGCTTCAGTTCAAAACTCACTCAAAGAAACCCTGCTGGACTTCCAATGGGACAGACCAGACATCACCTCTCCCACTAAACTGTCCCTGAGGCCGAGGAAGTCGAGCCGAGCTGGAAAGCCTAATGTTTCACAGGAGGATGATATTTCAAGCAACGGGAGGAATGTGGTGTTTATTGCCTCGAAGTGTCCACGGTCCAGGAAACAACTTGTGGACTATCTTTCTCTGGAAAACCATGACCTGCCTTCAGATGTGACAGACCACATCATATCCAGGGGTCTCCACGACATGTTGCTGCAGCGACAGGTTGTGCTGCACTGGATTGACAGTAGATCCCACGACCAGGTGAGTACAGCAGACAGCTGGACAATAATGAAGTATTCATGACTACGACTCTATACTTCAACAACCAGCTGACAATGTTTTGGGAATATTGTTACCATTATAAAAAGAAAATATTCAATCTAACCTAAAAGTGGTTGATTATGGTCTGTAAGAACACAATCATTAGTATGGATATATCAATTAAGCAGCTATGTACAGTCAGTTTTTATTTTCTATAACCAGTGTAGTCAAAGAAGAACATGAAAACCCTGAAAATTGGCCATTTTCTAAATCCAAGATAAGTGTCTAAAAAGTAAATGTACTTCTCCTGTGGCAGAAACAGGATCATCAAACATGTGATTAAACAGCTTCACATTCAAGTCATTAACCCAAACTTAACTCAGATTCTTTACTATGTGACTAGTCAGTGTGGATTTTAGAATGGCTGTAACCATCTAAGCATTTCTATCGGATACCTTCCTGCCAAAGTAGCTGTCTAAATCCTATTACTTGATATAAGCAACTCCAACCATTTGTCTTGCAGATGATGAGGTGTGAGGACTGCCTTGGATCTGACAAGCTGTCCGAGGTCCTGGCTCATATGGGTGGCAGAGTGATCCCTTTAGTTGCACTGCTGAACCTCTGCTGCAGTCAGGAGCCAGACTCAGGCTTCAGGCCAGAGGCGTTTGCATTCAAGTCCAGCATTGGATACCTGCTGTCCTCTGAAAGGCTCTACCGCCTGGCTTTTCCTGTCATAGGGGGTATTCTGCGGTGGGAGCAAGGTTGGTAACATGGACCTGAATTCTTAACATCATATTACAACTCAAACATCTGTGAAACAGTGCAGCTGTGGTCTGTGGTTTAAATACAATTACTATTAGTCAATATACTGTACATCCTCACTGTCTTGAGATTTTAGTTTATTTGTGAATATTTATCTGCCTCGTTGAAACACATGGCATAAAACAAATGAACATGCAGATGAAGAGGAAACAGGAACCCGGGGCTGTATAACAATGTCTGAAACAAATCAAGATTATAAATGCTGCAAAATCTGAACACGAACCAAATGCAATGGTGGAAGTGATATGAGATGATAAAACACCACAGGAAATTAAGCATGTAATATAAAGCTGAAAATGAAATGCCATTATTCATGTTGTTTCTGCTATTCTTCACCCAAACAGGTGATGTGACACAGAGCTGTGAAGTCATGGTTGAGCCAGTGTCTTGCAGACAGAGGCTTCTCCCAGAGTCTGTGGAGGTGTGTCTGAAAGGAGTGCTGCAGGGCTGGGATGCCTCATCGCTGACACAGGCCTCCACAGAGTCATGGGTGCTTCAGTGCTCCAGCAGCAGTGACCAGGGAGCTGCTACCTTCCAGCATCTCCTCATGGAACTGTCTGCTCAAGCTCTGCACATGGTGAGATATCCAAAAACAGCAGTCCTGTTTTACGCAAGACAGGTTAAGGCTTTAGCTGCGTTTCCACTGCAGGAACTTTCCCCAGATACCAGGAACCTTTTGAGGAACTATGTGCGTTTCCACCACAGGAACCAGGGTCTAAATTTAGTTCTGGGGTAATTGATCGACCCCCAAAAAAGTCCCTGGTTGGGGGGTAGTACTTTGGGGGTGTGGTCTACCGTGGTGAACATTTCTGACTGGTGGAGTACTTGCTGCATTTTATTTCATCCACGATGTTTAAAAGTTCGCAGGGAGTGAGCAAGCTCAACATTTTCCACACTGCGAAACTGAAACAGGACTTCAAAAAATTAAAGAACCACAACAACCGGAGTGGCTAGGGTTTCCATCCATCACGTATCATACGGGACTGCCATTAATTGAAAATAAAATGCTGCGTCCTGTAATGAATATATACGGGACGCAATTTGTCCTGTATTTCTGTTCATGTTATGTCCTCAAAGTGCAGTGAATAATGTAATGTCAAGTAATAATTTTGCATAATCTGGGACTTTAGGCTGCAGTGAAAATGCAGACAACAATGGGCCACAGGAACCTTTTAGGTCCTGAAGAAAGGTACCTGGAACTTAAAGTTCCAGGCACTTCTTGGTCGAAACGCGACGTAAACCACTTAACCACCACCCTTTGGTAAATCCAAAGAATAAAAATATAACTGTTAACTTATTTTGTTGTGCTGTGCTGCAATTGACTTTGACAATACAAAGTTTCGGCCACAACAGAATAACAAATACATTTAATGTTAATGTGCTATGTTATCGTAATGTAAATCGTCATCACAAAAAATATTTATTTACATTTAATAATTGGAGCATTCACAATAATCACTCAAAATCAGCAGGGCAAGGTACATAGAAACAGTTGTTTCTGGCTTGCATCTCTCTCTCTTTTGTTGACCCTCACTTTTCTGTTGTTTCCCTTCTGTCCGTTGCTACAATTGGGGGAAATGGAATTAGGCCAAAAAGTTCTATTTACAACCATGAAAAGCAAGCAGGCTATGAAGCTGAACTAAGTGGCATGTTCTGTCTATCCATTTCCTCTGCTCTGTTTAATCGCAAATATCGCGCTGGCGTTGGCAAAGGCTATTGGCCTTCTTTGCTGTGTGAGTTTACTGATTCAATTTTCTCACTTATTCACTTTGTTCCCCAGCTTGCTGAGGTGAATGACAGCGGCCTGGTGTGCTCGGCTGTCCTCTCTCCCTGGTCACACTCTACAGCTCTGCTCACCATTCTTCAGCCTGAAATCACTGGACATGACCCGCTCCTGACCACTGAAACTATTGCCCCTGCAACAGCTGATACTTCAGCTGACCTGCCAGATGTTGTGAGCAGTGTTCTTGGAGTAGTGTATGACATCATGGAGGAAGACAATGACCGTCTCAATGGTAAGGATTAGACTTAGGCCGATAAATCGCTCAGGTCAATATATCATCAGATATTGGCTATTGCAGATTTATTGCTTGTATGTATATATTAGGAAAACTAGTTTTAGGATAAGCTTGAAACTGTGTCACTGTTTTCCAACAGTGAACATTGTCAAGTAGATTCTTCAAGTCCTTCCCACTTAGTATGGCATCTTGATCAGAACACTTCAAAAAACAATCTAAGGGATCCTTATCAAGATGGTTACCTCTGCCAAGGAGGCTTCATTTTCACAGCAAGGTTGCAGATTGCACCCAACCAATACCCCTCCTCTCAACCCTCCCTTTCCAAGTGTGTAGGAGAACCTACGGTGGCCTTGATGTAATGCAAAAACATGTAAGGCTCACTTTAGAGCCTGTGTGTGGTTTGTCCGCTCTGGGCTTTTGTAGAAACATGGCAAGCTCAGTGGAAGATGATGCATTCCCTGTGTAGATAGGCTTTAGATATGAAGGGCTCAATCGAAGCTAATGAAAACACATTGGTTCTTAGTTTCAGGTGATTATACACTAATGAAAACGTAATTATAAATATTATATTCCATTTCTGCCAATAGATCCCCCATAAATCCTACACACTGGTCCTTTAAAGGAAGTGAACTGTGTTAAATGTGTAGCATGTGTAACAGTTTTTAATTTTCATTTTTGTGTTGCTCAACAATTTCTTTGTATTTGTTTACTCCTCAGAAAAGCTAAAGGATCATGTGGTTCCTGAGTGGGCTCAGCAGGAAGTCAGCCATTGCCCACTGACAACAGGTGTGTTGGAAACTTGGTTCCCTCAGTCAGACCAGTCCGGAGTGAGCTCTCATTTAATGGAGTCAATGAGGTAAGTGGATTCTGATTTCAAAATTTTTATATTAATAATTATAGCACCTTTTTGAAGCGAGAGTTATACACAGCTTTAAACACAATAATAATAATTAAAAACAACTTACAACAAACTCAACCCCACCACAAAAAAGTTACACATGGTTCTGATGTTTTACTTTGTTGTACAGATTGCTGCATGCAGTGCCAGAGCAGAGAGAGGAGGAGTCGTCGGCTGTCCTACAGCAGGAGCTGATCAGTGGTCTGGCTGAACTGTACCAGACGTCTCAGGGAACAAACAACAAGAGGGGCAAAAAACGTATGAGAGCTACAAATCAAATTTTATGTATACTTTTGGCTTCCTGTGAACATCCTGTAGACTGTAAAAATCTTCACATTATTCTTGTAGACATTCATTAACTTTTTGTTTTAATTGTTAAAAATTGGGATTAGGATTATTCTGTGAAGATCTCAACATCTCAGCAAATATTATTTTTCTGTGTAACATTTCCCGTTTTTGATCTCCAGGTGGTGCCCAGTGCACACCAGTGAAACAGAAGATGAAGACCATGAGCCGCTCCCTGCAGATGCTGAATGTGGCACGGCTGAATGTGAAAGCCCAGAAGAACCAGGCTGAGGCCGAGCAGCTGGGGGCAGATGGCAGGGGGCCAGACCGACCGGGGAAGAGACGGTCAAGTGACAGGAACAAATCTGGGGGAGCAAACACTATCAGTGAGTGTCTGTCAGAACTTTACCATTCTGTTCAGATATCACCCTGCTATAGCATAAGTTGAAACTCAGGTCTTTCTCTGCAAGAAACCAAATGTGTATTTCCTGAAGTGTTAAACTCAAATATGTTAATGTATCTCCTCCCTTTGCCCAGGTTTCATCAGTGAGACAGAGCTCCTGTCCCACCTGAAGTCCAGTTACGAGAAGACTCTGGCAGAGAGAGACTTGTGTGTCCTCACTGCTGTCCAGCAGCTCCTGTTTGCTGTGAAAACTTTCTTTGTGGCAGAATCACATCCAGAGGTGAGACACATTCTGCAGTCTGACCTGACTCACTTTGATCTTTGCAACAGACTTTTTTTATTGTTTGATTGTGGATTAATTGAGTGTTTTAATTGGTAGTGCTGCACAATTGTGGATAGTCATACATTGTGATTTCAGTTGTCAATAAATGTTAATGTTAATAAAGGTTTGAAATTCTGTCAAATTTACATGCCCACTGTAGGGAAAAACAAGAAGGTGTTTATAAGATGCAGAAACGTTTGTTATCAGGATAATGAAAGCATTCAATGCATCATATGAAATACATGATAACCCAGTTCAGCAGTTGGACTGTGATTAATTTGCATGCCTAAACTTTTCTGTCTTCTTTATAGATGAAGTCCTCCCTGTTTGTCCAGCAGCATCTCCTTAAGACCAGCAAATCAATCCGACAGCTCTATGGCATGGGTGCTGATGTTGATAGCAAAGTCAGAGAGTGAGTGTTATCTAACCCAGTAAAATGTGCAAAACTCACCTTACTAACCAGCTCCTTATACCCCTGGCTGTGGTTATACTGTCTCCCCTGTCTCAGAAATGTGTACTTTGTGTGTGTCTGTTTGTGGTAATTTCTGATAAAATCTCTTCTTTCTTGATAAATGTAGGTTCAAAAAGTTATTTTATTCTTAAATCATTTTATGTATGAGTCAGTTTTATTTCAGCATCAGTAACACCGGTTGACTCCTCTAGGTGCCAGCTTCAGGCGGTGTTGAGGCTGGAGTTGTGCAGACTTTCTTCTTCAAAGCAGTCTGACTCACTGGATGCTGATCAGATGGCAGAGGAGGTAAGATGCTCACTATTGACTACTTTCTGGTACATTTTAATTTGATTTTATGTAATGGCAAAGGTCAAGAAAGTAATTTGTGGCAACAGAGCATGCAGTTTTTGTACGTTTGCACTGCCATTCTTTTGTAAGCCACACTGATGAAAAAATAGGTGCTTTTCTGATAGAGATGCTGATAAAGATGATGTATTCCCTATCACTACTTGCTAATAGATTTCAGATTGTATTGAATTATTTCAACATTAAATCTACTTTTATTAACAGCTTGAAACCATTTTATGTCCTTAATGCCACTGGCTGCACAATAGAGCAAATATAAATTGAGTAAATTCAAACCTTTCCTGTTTCTCAGGTGGCTGAAATGCTCAGGATAATCTCCCTAACAAAAGACCCAGTTTGCTTGGCTAGGTTCCTTCAAGACGAGGTTCTCCCAGGGTAAGTGTGTGGGGGCGCAGGAATTATATTTTTTTTGTATCCCCCAGAAGAAGGCAATTACTTTGAAGACAAACAATGTTGAAGTAAAAGACAATGTGGAAGCAATAGTTGATAAGAATTGTAGGAGCCAACTGACAGGCCATAGACAGAGTTATAATATAGTTAGTTACAAATCCCTGATTTTACAGTTTCCTGTACTCTTTACTTATTTGGCCAAATCACTTTTACTGCTCTCTTTTTTTCTTTTTTAAATATGAAAAATACCAACTTGGTCCATCAGTGCATCGATGTTGAATTGTAATGGGAAATAGTGATTCTGAATGAGCCAAATATTTCTCATCTATAATTGTAAGATTCTAACAATAGCATTTCCACATCATGGCAGGTTCCTGACCGCTGTACCCAGGGTGCTTGCAGACATCTACAACAGTCTGGGCACCCAGCTCCCTGAGGCTTTGGTGGCTGTTCTGCCTGCTGACTTCTTCAGCGATGAGTCATTTGCCAAGGACAGCGTTTCTCCTTCGGCCTCCTCCCCTCCACTCTCCACACACAGTCTGGTTTTGGATGGCAAAGATCGCCTGCAGGACCTGCGAAATCGCTCAGCCAGCAAGAGGAGGTGAGGGGGGACTGCATTTTTTCCTAGAAAGACACTGTTTGGTCATGGCAAATCAGAAATGGCATGGAATTAAAGAAAAAATCTTAGATAAAACAATAAAGAGGAGTTGTTTAAGTAAACATGATGAAGATGCTCTTGCACTTTGTCACTGAAATGGAATTACAGTAATTGAAGTTTTAGAAGCAGTTGTCTGAGCTGTATGACGTACATATTTTACATACATACATGTCCAGAATTCAAGTTTTTATTTTTTTGTTCTCAGGAGTGGGATGCTGACTCGTCATCGCAGTATGACTGAATCATCTCAGAGTCTTCGCCAAATAGAGATTCCCAAAAAGACTACAAGAGCTGTAAGATGGCCACACAATTAATCACCATTCATATCTCTGTTGGATTATTATGAAATAGTATCTCTAATTGCTGGGTTACTGCTTACTCAAATGCTTACTGTGTTGTCCTGTGTGAAGACCATCGCCATCAAGACATATGTTTCATAGTTATTTCAGCTCTCCTCTCCAGGTGATCTTACCTGCCTTTTTTATATTTTCATTAGTCCAAGTCAAAGGTGTGTGTTGCTTTGGAGAAACCTGTCACAGAACCACAACCTCAGAAACAAGAAACACAAGGTATGTTCTGTTTCACATTCAACTATCAGCACTAAACATGCCACCCAACAATCTTCTTGATCTCAGTCTTTTGAATATAAAACTGAACCTCTGTAGGTTTGAATGTAAAAAGTTTGTAGTTTTCTGCTTAATGAAGAGCAGTGACGGGGGAAAACTTGTACTTCAAATTGTATCAAAAATGTAATCAGAAAAGTCAGAAACCTCTACAGAACAATTCACTCCTATGCTGTCCACTAGTTTACGCAGTATCTTGTAATTATTCTTGGTTAGGGTAGAATGTGGTAAATATACCACCTTTTTGAAGAGGACGAGGCACTGTACCTGACTGAATTCAAGCTGACCCCAGTCAAGCAAACTACAAACTCCTTATGTCGTCCTTTCAAGCTGACAGGGAGGAGATTGTTTCATACTCCAAAGTTATATTTTGGGAGCAGTATCACATTAATGATATCTTTAATTAGTTATGAAATAGGCAGTAGGCACCACCATGTTGACATTACAGTCTTAAATACAGATCATGTTCTGATTGTCCACAGAGGTGACCAAGGTGAGAAGAAACCTGTTCAACCAGGAGATTGTTTCACCCTCAAAGAAAGCCAAGCTGCCGAGGAGCCAGTCTGTGTCCGCTGTGGAAGGACTGAAACGCAAGAGATCTCATGAATCTGAAGGTAAACTGATACAGTATGACAGATTAATTTAAAGAAATTCTGTTGTAACTTTTGATTAATCAACAGGACGTATAAAATCTCCCAAATAATCTTTGTTTTCAATATTTTATCCAGCAACTTGTTCAGATATTCCCTGCTGGACTGACAGCAAAAAAAAAAGCCATTTGAATGGCCCTAATTAGAAAATCTTCTAACAGGAAATTCTTCCTTTTCAGAGAGACACAAACTTCTAACAAAGAAAGTGTGTGAAACGCCCCTCCACAAGCAAGTGTCCAGCCGCCTCCTATACCGGCAGAAAATGGGAAGGTATGTTTGAATTATCGACAGTTTTCCTTTTGGACAAGAATTTTTTGACCCAAACATCACATGTAGTTGCTAATTACTGTAAACTAAAGATGTTTACTGTCTTCTTTACAATTTCTTTTTCAGGAGATCTGTCCCAACTGAGGAGTGTATTGTGGAAGAGTCACCAGTAAAACCTGCAGAAGGTATTTGATAATATTACAATATTTAGTCCTTTTTCAATTCTAAATATATTTTTGTGAATGTAGGAATTACTATAATCTGTATTTGTCCTGTGTTAAAGTACACAACAATAGTGGGTGTTGAAAAGGATGAGAAATAAACATAATAGGAATCTATTGGTACAAAAATTAAATCCAATTTACAATTTTATAAATTTGCCTCTACATGAAGCTTTAGGTTTTGAATAAAATACCTCACTTTATTTATAAAACTAGTCTCGCTTCAATAAATATGTTTCATTTGGAAATAGAATGTAATTGTATTTATTTATTTATTTTTGACATTGGTTATTGTTATATTGGAAATTAATACTTCTTTTTAAAACATAAGGAATAATTTGACATCATTAAAAGAATCTCTAAGTGTGTTAAATACATGCTGGTTATTTTGTCACGTCTTTTTGTGCTTTGGTTTTGTATCAGACCTAAGAAGGAGCCCCAGGATTAAGAAGTTTGCCAGAGGACACTCAAACATCTTCTACTCAAATTCTCAACCTCGCTCCCGCAACCTGGACAGGGCTCTATCTGCCTCCCAGCTTACTCCCAGTGATGGTAAAATTAGTGGAGTTAACGTAAAAACAGTTCGGTCCCCCATGCGTCTTCTTTTCGGGGCTGCTGATTCCCCTGGTCATTCATCTGACCAGTCTGGTGCAACCAGAGCCACCAGATCACGGCTGTCCACAGACTCCAGTGTCTTTGAGGTAAGTTCTCTATTTAATAATTTAGGTCACTAAAAATATCACATGCATTAGTACCTGCACCTAAAGGCTTTTTTATTTTCTTCACAGATTAGTGTAGAATGGGAATTGACAAAGACATCACTGTCACAACATAATTTCATGTGTCACCTTCATGTGTCCCAGGAATATTGAATATTTTCACATAGAAGTTTTGTAGCATTGCTGGTTCAACAGATCTGTGGAGCCATTCATTTAATAGCCATGTCCATTCATCCTCTCAACATCCTAATATGCTGAATTGTCCCCTTTACTGAGTCCAGTGATTTTTCAAGATAAAAAAGTTCATAGGGGACAAGGATAAATTCTAATATTGTGCATTTATATCAAATGTGAGTCAAATTCAAATATTTTGGTTTTTTTCCTTAGAGCCCAAATAAAACACCAACAAAGTCATCCAGTAAACGTGGGAGGGCCATTCCTGGAAACACAACTCCCAAGACACCGAGGACCCCTCGAACCCAAGGAACCCCCAAAACGCCACCTTCATCCAGGATGCGTGTTTTCTCTGTTGCAGAGAGCCCTGCAGGTGGTAGTTCTCATGAGCTTGGCATGGCTCTGAGGGGCAGTCCTTTCAGATCGCCAGCCAGAAGGACTCTTGTTGTAGAGACACCTACTAAGGAAAACCCTGTGAGGAGCCCGCTGAAGGGTATTCTCAGGACTCCAGTCAAGGCCTTGGTTGAATGCAGTTCATCTTCTGGATTATATCTGCTCAGTAGCCCAATTTCCAAGACTCCCAAAAAGAGCGTCACATGGTCTCCATCTCCACGCAAATTTAGAGTGGTGGAGAACAGTGCCACTTTCAAGGTGCCAGAGTCGCCTTGTGTTGCATCCCACAGTTCTCCAAGACTGGTGAAAACGCCAAACAAGTTCAGCAGTCCTGTCAAAAACACAAACACTAAAAGAGACATTTTCAACACCCCAGAAAAGACTTGTCAATTAAGCCTAGTAAGAGTTGCTGAAAATGCAAGTAGTGTTATTTTGACACAGGAAAGAAATCAAAGGTCCTCTGAAAAACTCAACAGGATGAAAACACCTGAAAAAACAGACACTGTTGGTATAATGGAAATGCCTCCTCCAGAATCCACACCACCTCTAGACCACCACCTCTCCCCTAAACCCAACACTAGAACTCAAACAAAGACCCCTAGTCCTACTCACAAAATGATTACTCGCTCTGGGCGAACTCCTAGCAAAAGTTCAAATATTGCATCCCCACGTAGGCCAGCCTTTACACCAGTAGGAGGTAGTACTGTTTCAGAAGGGTCAAATACTTCAGCAAAGTCTCCAGCAAAGTCCCTAACAAGAGCAAGGTCTGGTCAAGGTGCAAGAACCACCAGACATAACCTGAGATCACAGGCTAGTGAGAATGTTCCCTCCAAACAAAGCACAAAGTCTGCTGAGAACTACTGTGACCTTGTGGAAAAGAACATGCAGTCAGGTACAACAGAAGTACAGGCTGAACCTTCCCAGTCCTCTGAAACTGACTCTAGTTCCCATACAGATCCACAGCAGTGTGACTCTTCACATTGTAACTCTGCCACCACAGATGATGATAGCATGGACATTGTAGCTGCAGAAGTTGTAAAGACCCAGTTTAGTGGAGGTCTCAAGATGAACATTAGCTTTTCACGAAAGCCTTCAAAGTCTGATGAAGACTTTCTGTTGAACACAGTCTCTCCTAAACCACGTGTGGCGCACCAAGGTACACCCGGGCGTAGCTATGGCTTCAGGCAGACCCCTGACCGCCAACAGAGGGAGGCTGCTGCTCGTTTGGGCTACGGAAATGATTCCCCTCGATTTTCAACTCCTAGAGGCCCCACAAGACCAAGTCGACAAAAAGGCACAAGTACTCCAAATTCTCTGACTTACCAAGTAGAGATGGAAATGCAAACATCTGGACTTCCTAAGCTCAAATTCAAACGCACAGATTCCATGAATGCAGGCGATTTGGCCTCAGATGGAGGTCCTCGATCAGGTGCTCAGAGTTCTTTAGTTGGTGTGAAACCATCTCAGCTGGAAAGCCCCTTGGCTTTGTTCTCTAAACATAGAGATCCTGGATGTGTCTCACCATCTATTTGTGCTCATGTAACCCCAGCCAAGAGCACACCTGGGAAAGGTGGAAGTGTCCAAACGTACATCTGCCAGTCCTATACTCCTACTCGCCATCCTGGGGGAACAATGTCTCCAAAGCTAAATCCAGAGATCATTCCCCTGACTCCTTCACCTCAGAGTGCAGGGAAGGTGGCTCCAGACAACCTCAACAGCTGGCCTCGCAGGAAGAGAGTTCAGGTTGGAGTTGTTGGAGGCAAAGATCGTGGCCTGAAGGGGGAGCCACTGCTCGAGGAGTTGCTGGAGGAAGCTGAGCTTGGAGTTAGCAGATTACAGGACATTGACGACATTGATGAGCCCTCAAACAACAAAGCTGTAATATTGTCCTTGACCTCCAAACAGTCACCTGCAGATGCATCTCCGCTCTCTCCTCTGGAAGACTTGTACTGGATGGAGAAGCTGGCTCTGCAGGCTGACTGCGCTGAACCTCAGACAGCTGATGAAGAAATCATCTGGCCTTCTGCAAATGGAGATGTTAAGTCAAGTAAGTTATGGGTGACACATTCTGTAACAAAACATTGTTTCAAAATTAAAGTACTGGGGTCGCAATTAAGAAACAGTGTTGACTTAAAATTTATTCTTTATTCTGACCAAATATTTCTTGTGAAATACAAAAGTAGGAGAATGTACACAAATGTAAAGCTCTGACCAGTACATGTTTCTTAGCTTTCCTTCATAAGTGACTGAAATGAAATTTATTGTCAAATTTTTTTATAATTTAACTTTGTGACAGTTGATTAATCAAATATTGGACTAATTTTGTATATAGTATCTTGGCATTTTCAAACATTTTGCAAAGGTTCAGTGATTTCTGTTTTTGACACTTTCTTCTGAAATCAATGCATGGATTTACAGAATAAAACCTTTTATCTTGTCACTGCTATTTTCTACATTTTTCAGTAGCGACTCCTCCCAGCTCAAAGGTGACAAAGCCAGTGACAGCGAGCGGGATTTTGGCCCTCACTCACTCTCCATTGTTGTTCAAGGGCAAAACGGGCTCTGCTAGTAAGAGAACTCCAAATTTTAAAGGTAAGATGTGCACTGCTTGTTCTGTTTTTATTTTTGCCAGGTGGGCACAATCCATTATCCAGATGTAAACAAAAGCTACCCTTGCATCATAAAATCCAGAATTGAAACCTCCTTAATGGATTTATGTATATGTTTTACTACACGGGATATCACTAATCAACTCAATCTAAGTTAATGTTTTCTGACAATCTAATTCTATCTAATAGAAAGGTGCAAGAGTCAATAATATTTGTAAATACTTCAGTAAAGACCTGCTGTATTTTTTTCTATCACCATTTGTTTAGAAGCTCATAACCCTATTTAATGTTAAACCGTGTTGTCCTGAATGTGAATATACTTCCAGTTTGTAAGGTCAAATATTTATCAGGTCTTTGCATTTATATTTACAAGATTCAAGATTAGCTATGTCATAAACTATACACAAGGATAAGTGCACAGCAGAAATTACATTGTGTCTGGCTAATACTATATAAAACAACATAAGTAACAAGTTAATAATAATAATTCATACCAGAGCAGGGAAACTGGTGGATGTCTGAAACTGACCAAATCTTGCCAACCTGGCAGTAGATGATGAAATCAAGTGAAGGATTTATTATTCAGAATACATTACATGGCCAAAGGTATGTGGACAAAATACTGTCCACATACTTTTAAATACTTTTTGCATGGGACTGGTTTTCATGGTATAGCTTAGAATCATAGGTTCCAGGGTAAAGCTTATTGCGCTGACATAAAATAATATGTAAGACTATTAAGTGCTTCCTACCTTGTGGCAGCATTTTCCTTTTTCAACATGACTGCTGCTAGATTCCAAAATCTGATGATGGAGGCTGTTAAAGCAGCAGATTCATGCCCATGCTTTTGGAGTAAGATTTTAATTACATGAATTTGATTGTCATGGTTTTGTGTCTGTACCTTCTGACAATGTAGTGTATTTTCTCCTTGCCCAGATGGGCAAGTAGGTCAGAGCTCTACTTCCCTTTAGTATTTTTTTAACCAAGCAGGTTAAAAACCCTTCTGATATTTGTCATTACCCTTAACTAACAATCCACATTATTTTCTGAATCTGTAGATGAGGTTGCATCAGGGAGGAGAGAAGTCGATGGAGCAGACGTCTCACCCTTCAGCCAGCGGATGAGACGCTCAAACACAGGGAAGACCTTCAGCAGGAAGAGACTGCTTCCCTGATCCTGAACCATTGGGCAAGCAAAGATTGTCCATTCTGTGTTTTATTCTAAAGCTGTGAGCCCTTCTTACCCATATTTGTCAGGGGTGCCTTTGATGGCAGATCTGAAAGATGTCTTTGGAGAACCACTTGAAAGGCTTTGTGGATGAATGAATGTCCCTTTCAGTCTCCTCCTCCAACACTTTTGACCCTGACATTTTCTGTTCTAAGCGGTGGCTTTTCTTTTAATCAGGACTTTATAAGATTAGAAGTAGGTTGAAAAGCTGTGCCGTTCTGCCAAGCAGTTAAAATTGGACTTAATGTTCCTATTTATGATTTTATCATTCCAAGTATGCCATGTTTCCTGCATGGGTCTTCTGTAGCTAAAGCCTTGGAAAATGGTGATTATATGTCATCATTGTTTTTCAAAAATTTTAATCAACCATTTTATAATCAAGTCAGATCCTAAATTTGTTGAAAGAAATATTAATGTGTATTTATTAGTATGTTTGTTCTTGTGATAAAATTTCTTTTAAGTAAAAGGGAAGCTCTCATGTTGTAAATATGTTATATGTTGCCAAAGTTTTATGTAAATAAATATCCATTTTCTTAATCAAGTTATTGAAAATGTTTTTTTTTAATTCTGTCCTTGCTTTGTCACAATTCATACTTTAGAGTACAGCTGACTGCTGTGCACACTCTCTTCTTTTTGAGTGTGACTTATGCAGATCCAATGTATCCACTGCTAGCAAGTTAAAGGAAGTCTGATGCTTCCAAGTTGTAATTACCCACCTGTGTGAAGGTCAGTGCTCTAAAACTATAAAACCCTTCATGTGCTTTCAGTACCATAATGTTACACATTGGAAATCACAGTTTAATAGGTGTTGATAATAACCCAAATTTTATTATCCTGATTATGACCTGATCAAGAATTTAATTATATTTTTTTCATCAGAACTGCTTGTCGTTTGGCGTGTTAATTATTTGTATATCCTTGTTCATAATTCAACAGATTAGCTTGGCATCAGGCACCAGTTGTTTGCTGTAAAGTCAGATAAGGTGACACACCTCTCACGTGTGCTGTGTTTGTATGCCAGTGTTACCAAGAGCAGGTTCTCTTTTCCAGCTTACTCCTGAAATGAGTAAGAGCTTCTCATTTTGGTGTATACAGTGCTACTGAGGGTTATTCTACCTATGATGGACAACAATGGCCTCATTCATGAAAGACATTTTTAAATGTTACCTTTTAAAAAATGTTAAATTAATTAATCATAGCTGAATTGCATTTAGCTTATTTGGTTTCAGGGTCCTGGCGCTGTAATGCACTGTCCTGGCTTACTATGACACTAGAATACAACGGAGCCAAGTTATTAGTAACACTTGTGCTTTTTTGAAGGCTTTTTCAATCACAGTAGATATTGTGATATTGCATCTTGACTGGACAGTAACCTGAATGATGGATTGTGTTGACTGCACTTCCAGGACCTTCCCCACAGCTTGAAGCTGCTGCCACCAGGTTCATCCCTCATTAATTCCCTTTTTGCACAGAGAAGCCTGCATGAGCCACAGTCACACCTATTACATACTCTTTCCCATTTCTTTAACATTGACCTTACAACACTGAAACCTTGCTGTGCAGATACAGGTGACCCATAATCACTTGTCACACTTTGATTACAATCAGCTGATCTCATTTAAGTTATCTTATAATTCACAAGCAGTAAAGGGGGGTATCGCTTTTTGCCATCAATAAATGAGTTTAATTGGAATAAATGTGTAGTTTAGTTTTATTACTTGTGTTTATTACATCTGTTTTATGTACCGAGTAGGTTTTTTGCAGTAACATTATTTTCTATTTTCCTTTAACTCACTGGGTTTGTGCCTCTTTGTTTAAAATACATCCTGTGTGTTGTGAATTCATTCCATTCTCTGCAGAACCACAATGTGAACTGATCCGAGCACTGTATGACCACTATTTTCTGTATAATCCACAGATTACTGAATTATCCTGTATAAGGAGCTCAGGCCCTGAATATAAAACACTATGGCCTCTGTCTGATCACAGGCGCCAGGAGGGGACACTGAACAGGTCAGATTTAAATGGAAAAAATAAGACTCAGTAAATGTTTAGTATCCAAGTGCAACTGATAAAGTGTACATAGTTTTGTCCATTCATAAAAGCCATACAACAAAAAGTCTCGTTAAGTCAGATCAAGTCACAGACTACAAGTGGAAAACTGACCAGAGGTCTGTTTGCTTTATTTTCCATAGTGCCAAACTTTAAGAGTCAGTATTTTTAGGTTTCTTTGAGCCACTACATGACGCTTAAAAATACTGCTATTATAAAGAATAAAAAAAACATGTAAACCTTACATTAAACATAAATGCATGAGATCAATGTGCATGTTGGCCCAACTTCAGACATACGTATGTAAATTCAGAGCATATTAGAAATGAATATGAGCCAGATATTTGTATAGAATGAAAAAGGTTGCCTATATATTGGTTTTGTTGTTGCTGAAGGTTGGCTGGAGGTCACAGTGAACCAGCTTTTTGTTACTTTTAGTGATTTGCTATGTGTTATAGCACTAAGGAACCTAATTCTCCCTTAAGCAATGTCAAGTCAGCCGTGACGCATCGCCACGAGGAAGTAGCAGCAGTTTTTTTACAGTATGAATGACTGGATTAACCTTGTGATAAATCTTAGTGCGGAAATAAAAATGCATTAAGAAAAAAAAATCCCGCCCTGTCCTCGTCTCTGTTTGAAAAGAAAGGATGAGTGGCTGCATTGTGTAGTTTGGAGACTGGGGAGTAACCCAGTGTCGTTGCTCCATGCGATGTGAAGTCTTTCAGTGCTGCAGACCTGTTCACCCGTGCCCTTCAGTATTCACACCACACACCACTCCACCACTGTCAAGCCGACCAAAGTAAGACGTGCAACTTCCTGTACAAAGCAGATTTCACAATAAAACCCCCAGCGCGCTACCCTCTGGTGATTTTTAGAGCGTGGAAGCAGGAATAACTTGTAATTTGAACTACTGACACTTTAGAAATAATTATGTTTATCTAGATACAGAATATCAGTGTGATTTCACTTAAAGATATATTTCAAGTGACCTGTTTTCTATGTTTCCTCCTGTCTCTGAATCAAGTCATTATTTGTTCATAAAAAAAAAGGGAGCTGCTGAAAGACAGCTTTGTACATACTAAAGGGTATATTTGGATGGTTTAGTCAGTTTCCCCACTATTTTGGCATATGAATGAAATCAAATGTTGCAACATGCAGAATGCTAAACAGGTAACAAATATAAAGATTTCCCTTTTTCCAGATAGTTTCAAGCTATTTGGGTGTTATACATACAGTACATACATTTGGCCTATGAAAGATAGAGATAGCTTTGTGAAGCTGTATGTGGATATAAGGTACATAAAAACATATGTTCCAATACAAAGCCGCGATTGAGGTTGAAAATCAATAAAATGATCTTTTAGCCATCTGCCTGGACAGGTTTCAGGGCAGTGTTGTGACCATTGTTGGCATATACAATATAAAGATAAAGGTCAGTGACGGAAGACGCTCAGATATTCTTTACATAAGTAGCGCAATGTAAGATCAGTCATTTACATATAAAAACCCTGCATTCAGTGGTTTTTTTTAAGTAAGTATCATAAGCAAAATATAGCATCAAAAGTAAAAGTACCTCCTTATTATGTTGACAGAATGACCCCTGTTTAGTGCCGCGATAGACCAGTTAGTGTTCTTGTTACTGTTACATTTTATTATTACTTATGTATTTACGTGTAACCATCATTTTAATGATGCAGCTGATTGTGGAGCAAGTTTAACTATTTTACATTATGCTGGTTAGTTTGTTTGCTAACACCAGGTTCATTGTGTGTGGATGTTGGTGCCATAGGCCTCTGTGACCTTGACCTATCTGAATACTGGGAAATATTCAGTTAACCAGCTGTTGGACCTTAAAGATACAGGTATATTTGACCAATAATCATTTGTCACACCCGTATTTCACACAAGTGATCTCCATTTAAGTTATCATGTTGCACAACGTTCTTTTCACAAATAGGATTTAGGGGTAAATTCTTTGCTAGCATTAAATGAGTTTTATATTCGTACTTAATTTGAATAAAAGTGTAGAAATGTGTTGTTTTCCAACTGTTGAGCATGGTGGTGGAAAATATCCTGCTTTGGGCTGGTGTGGGAGCCAGTGGCACAGGAAACAGAGGAAAGAATGGATTCCACTAAACATTTCCATTCATTTTTTTCTCCATTTTTCCATTGCATTTCCATTTGAATTTTTAATGTCTGAGGTTGTATTTACTTCTTTTCACTTACAAAATCAATAAAATATGTAATTTGCCCTCAGACCTTTCCGGACAAATAAAACTTAGTGAACTCTTCAGGAACCCTGTGTAAGCGTGTGCTTTTATTTTGAAGCTAGAGCTGAATATCCGGTCTCGTCCTGCCTCTCTCCCTCTGTCTTGACACCGCTCCGGTTAAATCGGTCTCCTTGGTATCATTCCATCAGAGTCACTTCATCAACGGCACGGTCGTGGAAATAAGGCGTGTTTAACACATTAAAAAAAAAAAGCAAAATGGCGAGCAGCTTCTCCAGGGTACTCTCCTCCAAACGACACATCGGGATCCTGTCGTTGGTGGGAGGCTCGGTAACGGCTGGATTTCTGCTCCACCGGGAACATGTCAGCGCCGGAGTGCCAGTCCGCAGGCAGTACCCCGCCAGGTATCGTTACCCCGCCGCCCTGTGTGTCATTAGTTACATGCCTTTATAAACACATTACACATCATTACACCCATTAATTTACAAATTCTCATTTATGATTGGCTAATGTCATGTCATCGAGCCAAATTAGGGTTTATCTGCAATTTAATTAAATATTGTAACTGTGAAACATCAAACTAACCTCACAAGCTAAATATACGAATGTAAAAATGGACATTTATCCACCCTAGCCGCCTAAATAACCTTGACATTAACTAAGGTGCAACCTGTGATGATTATAACTTGATTTAATCATATATCACAGCAGGAGCATTAATATTGAATGACATAGAGATGAACCAAATTATAAAGCACAAAATAGATTTAAACACCCTTACACACCCAACCTTGCCCTAAAATACAGGTTAACATAACGCACCTTTTTGCAAAACTGTGAAACAAACTTAGGTTTAATATATTAATAATCACAGATATAGTAGCCTACGTTATATTTGGTATTTAATTTTCTGGTAGAAAGCAGTTGGTTTTGCGCCATGATTTGCATGCATCCACTGTATATGTGAGGGTATGATATAGAGACAGTGAAAGGCTGAGGAGAGCAGGGGTGCGTACGTGTCCCCCAACACGCCTGCATGCGTTATAAAGCACTGCATATATAGGTTACAGATTAGTAACGTTATCTGCTGCTCAGATATAAAACCCTGCCCTGAGGTTGTTACATAATAATCACATCAAAGGAGCACGAACAGCGCCAGACTCAGAGTCTTTACATACAAAAGTAATCTATTACTCGCCAAATGTTACTAACTATAAAGGTGTCTTTACCAACTGTTTCTGTCAGGTCGCCTCAATTGTGTGTCAGTGGCACCAAACAGCCTAGGACGTCTGTTTCCTATCAAACCTCATTGATAACGAACAGAGGGAAACACTGTCTGAATCCTGCCAATGGGATACACCCAACTTTATGTTATTAATCATTAAAATTAGTGTGATGTGAGGGAAAAGACAAAGCTTCAAAGAATTTGACTTAATGGTTATGGTGGTGTAGTGGGAGGGTCAATGTGGGAGGAGAATAGCCCGTAGCCTTCTTATTAAGATCAGAAAAGCACTAATATGAAATAGCCCAATTTATACGCATATACAGGATCAGTGCCATTGGGGCAAGAAGTACTCAGATCTTTATGTATAAGTGACCACACAACACTGTAGAAAACATCTGTGACGAGTAAAAATCCATGATTCTACTTACATAAAAGTACAAAAGATTTACAATCAGAATATTCTTCAAGTGCCAAAAGTAAAAGTACTCATTATACAGAATGGCCCACTTCATAATAATGTATAATAATTTATTCGATTATAATTCAATAAACAATAAAGGATCAATAAACTCTTATGTTAACCTATGAATCTGTGAAGTAACTAGTGAGTGCATTTATCAAATAAATGCATGTTATGTATATAGTATGTATAATGTGGGGGAATACAAGTATAAGCAGAAAATGGAAAGACTCAAGTAAAGGACAAGTGCCTCAGGATTGCGTCCTGCACTTGAATAAATGTAATTAGTAACTTCCCACCATTGATTAGGGCCGACACTGCAGGTTTACTGTGAACTGATATGAATGACAGTGGTATTGATTGAAATAATCCTCCTGCAATAAACTCTGTAGTTGCTGGAACATCATCTTGACTGAGTCTCCCTGCACGGCAGTTCACCATTGACCATACAGCTGATGCACCCATCCATCATTCTTTAGGACAGATGTGCCTTTAGAAACCCGAACTGGAAACTTTTATTAAATCCTGCAGTGAAAACTAAGGATGGGTACCGAGCCCCGGCATTGAACAGCCCCGGGGCTACAATAGTCAAGACCGCAGTACCAATAAGCGTTGCCTTAACGGTTCTGCTATCGGGACTTTAGCAGTCGCGGTTTTTTTGGGGGGGGGGGGTTCTCGGCTAGATAAACGTTATCTTGCACATGTATTTCACCAACTCCGTCAAATATCCGTCTATGAATGTTATTTTTATTTCTATGTAGGCTACTGCTGTTTGGCAGGGGGGCGGGGCTGTTTGTGTGTTCAAGTTTTTTTTTCTTCCTCAAAAAGTATTGATAAGAATACCGTTAAAGTACCGGATCGGTAAGAGTAGTAGTACCGTTAAAATCTTAACGATACCCATCCCTAAAGAAAACAGATACCAATGAAAATGATACATTATGCACATATTATTCAAAGACACTTATCTGAATCTGAGTGGCACACCTGGCTCTGAATGAGGTGCCCTCTCCCTCATCTCCTGTCATCACTCTCTTGATGTTATCTAACACAGGCATAAAATAAGAAAACTGTGACAGCGGACAGTCTGCTAGCACTGATAACGTTAATGATATTCTGAACCTATTGTTGTGTGTTGGGGAACTACTGCCACTGCGTAATAGACAAGGGAAGATAGAAATAAGACAAGAGGCCAAGTTTCTCTGTGCAATGATGGAAATAGACCAAGAAAAATAGAATTTTGTCAGGGTCCATCCAGCAATACTCAGTTACAGTTACTGTATCATTTTATACGTAAATGTCTTAGCCTTCCTTATCTTTTGGTAGACAGCAGGAAGCAGAAACCCATAATCCACTTAGTCTGTGCTGCTTCTGCACTTTTAGTCTTTTGACATTCTAAGTATATTGTTTGGATTAAAGCCAGTCTTTGACAGCGGTTCCTTTTTTGTTTTTCCATACCAGCCTGCAAGCCTCAATAATGCATTTGAAGATAGAAGTGAATTAGTCCTTAGTTAATTTTGCAGCATTATTTTACTAAAACAACATAGATGTGGAGGCATCCTTCTCCCTCAGCATTAAATTAACGGCACTTTTAACAGCTCATGAAGATTTAAACATCGATTATAGTCAGTTGGGTTCAGTGTATATAACATAGCATTTTATTATTTGTCGCAGTGCCAGTGACTGATAGTACCATCCTTGTGTCCCTGTGTGTCCCACATAATCTATGTCTAAATTAGTAGGCACCTTTTTGCAGCAGGGTGTTCCATAACCAGAAGGCCACAGGTTTTAATCTCCAGTTACCTGTGTACGTGCCATGTGGAAGTGTCCTTGACTGAGTCACTCTCTCTGAACCTGCTGCAAGGGCACCGCTCCATCGTTCACCTGTGCCCACACACGGCTCGAAAGATTTTTTCTCTCTCTCAAAGATCAATGCTGCAGCATGCTATCTTGCCTTTGTATTTGTACAGTGCGGAGTACCCTGACCTGCGCAAACACAACAACTGCATGGCCAGTAACCTGACACCTGCCATCTATGCCAAGCTGTGTGATAAGGCCACTCCCAATGGTTACACGTTGGATGAAGCCATCCAGACGGGCGTGGACAACCCTGGGCACCCCTTCATCAAGACCGTCGGCATGGTGGCGGGAGACGAGGAGTCGTACGAGGTCAGACATCATTGTAGCTTTTCAAACACGCAAACACACACATGCAGGCTCCTCACCGCCGGGTGAAAAGAAGGTGCTGGCACATCTCCATGTGTGTCGCACCGGAGTCCTGGCTGCCTCCTCAGGCCACCGGTTGCAGTTTGCAGTGAAAAAGACAACATCAATAAGTCCAAATTTTGGGGGGGGGGGGAATTACATAACATACTGTGCTGCAAGTAAGTACAGCCAAGTGGAAAGTGGTATTTACTTAAGAAATTGCCAGTGAAATTCTAGTCCCAACCCAACTCCCTGTAACTGTCAAGACTATTTCAACACGGATAAAAACCTTTGAATCAGAAATAATTAGGAAATATTTTTTCTACACTTACTGTTGAAGGAGTTATGTAACCGATCCTCCGTGACCTGTGTCAGAGGAAGGAAGGAGTCTTACAGCAATGGAGAGGGAGAGTTTTAGGCTAGGACACCTCTTTTGGGATGTCTCAACATCTATCTATAGTGAGGATCTAGCTACATTTCTATTTTAATTGCCTTCACTTAGGCCACAAAAATATCTTAGGTTGCAAGAGCCAGTCAGTTAAGGTGAGTGTTAAGGTTGCAGATGCAGGTGAAGGCTCAGTAAAGGGTATTTCATTTTCAAAGACTCCTAAATGCATCCCAGTACATTATAAGACATTTTTAGTAAAAGTAGTAAAAGTCTGAGACCCTGTGAAGATATCGTGACAGTTTCCTTTTTTTAGTTGTTGTAATTTGGCTGATATCTCCTTTTTTTCCTGTGTCTCTAAAATGTAATGGAGTATATGATTCATCTTCACTCCCTGCTGTTTACATTTGTAGGTGTTTCTGCCCTTTGTGGTTTTAGGGTGTGGTGTTGGTGAGATGACAGGAGAACGGGGAGTGGTAACTCACACTGTGATAATGCAATCTAGGAAATGTACAGATTCATAGACTGGGCTGTACAGTAACATAGGCCACCACCAAGCCTGCAGACCAACCTAAAAAATATCAGGCTTCAGACTGTGTGTTGGACACGAAAGTCACTGTCTTTTCTAAGGGGCTATTATATATATATATATATATATATATAAATATATATATATATATATAGTTTCTTGCTGCTTCTATTGCAGTTTAGGTCACGGCAAACTGAAAAATCATGTAGATTCCGTATAAAAACTCCCTTTTCAGAAATCAAGTAAAGGGTTAACTTACTGCTTTTCTGCAGGAATGGAAGAAAGTGAAGCCTTGAAAGTTGATGCACATGAGTCATACAGGTGCCACAACCTTTGTTGGTAACTTACAAACCCTGTGTGTGTACAAAGGCAGTGTTAGAACAAGCTGTGGTACTGCACCCTCTGAAGTATTAGTAGGACAATACTACAAGAAGTGGCACTAAATACTTCTGTGATAATGTCGAGGGAAAGGCAAATAGCAAAGCTACAAAATATTAGGGACACTTACTCTTTCCTTGGCGTACACTGATGAGGTGAATCAACCTGCTTAACTGTTCTGCTAAAACTATGCCAATCAAAAAGATGCAGATTAAGAGAAGCAAATGAGGAGATTTGTAAACTCTGATATACTGTATGTAAGATGTAGCCTCTATATAATGAAGCCATAGTGTCAGAGGCATAGTGCCTGTAAATACCTGGCTGAAATGCCCTTGAGGAAAACACTGAACCAGGTAAAGAGAGAAGGCCTCCATCTGATCAATAGCGTTTCACCCAAAATAAAACCATCTGTAAAGCATCTTTTTGAACTGAGGTAGAAGTCATTGTTGTCTACAGTTTGAGGGTGTAATATATAACAAAATGTAACATATAATAATAGTTTCGCTTTGGTACAGTCTTGTGGTCCAGAAACAACAACCTGTCTGGATGTGGATAATGTCAGATATTTTGTCCAGATTGTAGCACACAAATTATTAATGTATATATATATAATCTTTGTCCTCTTAACATCTGCGTCTGTTTCAGGTATTTGCAGACCTGCTGGACCCCATCATCAAAGAGAGGCACAACGGCTATGACCCCCGCACCATGAAACACCCCACCGACCTGGAGTCCAGCAAGGTAACACTCTGACGCTGACGACACAGAGCTGCTTCCTGTCAGAAGCAGTTTCAGTCTGTGGGCTGGTGACAAGCTGCGATGATCTGAAAATAACATACATCTACAGAAAAAGAACTTCTTGTTTTACTCTAGTATGTTTTAAGATCAGATAACTAGTTACCTTGATAGCTGTATGTTTAGTAATATGACCAGTGAGACTAATTCTCACTTCCCAGTGAGAATAAAAAACACAGCTTCTTCATCTTTTATTTATCCCTTATGTTTTTTCTTGAGCTTCATATGGTCAGATTTTTAAATCAACCAGTGGGATTAACTCTGTCTCCAGAGCCCCTCCACCCATATGTTTAGAACTAAAGCTCAAATCAGGATTATACACAGTGTTGAAATGATATAAATATATATATATATATATATATATATATATATATGTACTGAAATATTTCCCTACCTGTCTTTGTTTCAGCTCCAGTCAGGCCACTTTGACGAGCGTTACGTGCTGTCCTCCAGGGTGAGGACAGGCCGCAGTATCCGGGGGCTGAGCCTGCCCCCCGCCTGCACCCGGGCAGAGCGCAGGGAGGTGGAGAGGGTGGTGGTTGACGCCCTCGCCGGCCTGAAGGGTGACCTCACAGGGAGATACTTCAGTCTCACCCAGATGACAGAAAAGGAGCAGCAGCAGCTCATTGATGTGAGTGATGCAGGGATGTTGCTGTATGCATATGATGAAGAGGTTGTACATTTCTGAGGTCCCACGAGACAACATAATTGTTTTGGGGAGGGAAGGGTTAGTAATGTTTTAGTAAACAGTCATTTGACAATTTAAATTTTTTCAAATTTCACAAGGAAGAATTTCCTGTAGTTTTGAAAAAGGAAAGAGTGCTGTTCACTATTCCATGTCACTGAGCCATATACAATAACAGTAACAATCCAACCCTCATTGATACAGCAGCAGCAGTGGTGCATGACCTGTCAGTGGACCTGTTAGATCAGTTTGGGAGCTGTAAATACAAACAGCAACAACCTGCAAAGTGATAGTAATGCCTAAAGTACAGAGTTCATTCCCAGTTTAGAAAGACATGCACTCATGGTAATGTAGACAACTTTAGGTAATTGTTTAGCCCTCTGAGGATGTGGTTACAATTTTCATTCCTTAGTGTCCGAGCAGAAGAAAAATGCGGAATCAGGAGCAAAAAAAATCAACACATGAAATCAGAGACGGGTGTGGGCTGTGCCTGCCATGGCATTTTTCTCCTGCCCACAATGAGAGAGATTGAGCAGATTATTGAATTCTCAAGTCTCGCACACCCTCATTTCTGTCTCCCTGTGACAATACTAACCAATCTGAGTTTTCACCACTTCAGTCATAGTCATTGTTGGCACTTTATATGTAAAAAAAAACAAAAAAAAAACGTTGGTTCTCTGTATTTACAATAGGATCACTTCCTGTTTGACAAGCCTGTGTCCCCACTCCTGACGTGTGCAGGCATGGCTCGTGATTGGCCAGATGCCCGTGGTATTTGGTAAGTGAAAAGACATGATGGATGGTACCAGTTTATAACTCGGTGGCTGCTTTTTTAAAGGCGGTGTAATATTATCTGCATATAGCACTGCATTTCAGGACAAGTGAGCACAGTAGGCTTTAGGTTTACAGCAGTAATTCCTGTGTGTAGAAAAAGTAATAAAACATCATGTGTATAGAGCCTTTCTATTGTTTCTATTTGTAGTTCAGCATAAATGCAAGAGCATTACAGGAGTTTAACATTCCTGGGACGGGTACATGAACTAGTTTGTCAGAATTACTCTGAGGTATAAATTCCTGTGTATATTTTTCAAGTTAATAGTTCTGTTATTTATAACGAGAACTATATAATGAGAACTACTGTGTTTTATAAAAGGAAGTTATCTAGAAATTTAGATCGTCTACAAGATTTTACTTCCATTATAATTACAGGTCAGTTAGGTTAACTGCAGTCTGTCCCAAATCAGGCCTGTCTTTTTCTATGCTTGATTGTTTCATTTTCATATTCAACAGTTCAGCAAATAAAATTCCCCCTAATATTTAATTTTACAGGTTTTTTTTTTTTAACTTCCTCCCTGGTGTGGCTGCAGCAGTAACGTCAGTCCTCCTTTGCTGCGCTGTGGTGGAGGCGTATTAGCAATGCGGACAATGCTCCCTCAGCACGGCCTTTCAGCCAGCCGAAATCAATCACCAGCCTCCCTCCTCTCTCCCTCTGCCAGCCGTATCAGCCAACCTCTCCTCTCCTTAATAATTCACCTTGACGTCTTCCGTACATCATCTCCTCTTTCAGGTCCTCTGGCAGCTTTCTCTTTCTCTGCCTCTCTCACCCTCTTTCCTTTCTTTTTTTTTTCCACTACCCATATGTCATGCACCACTTTCTCTCACTTTTGATTATCATCCCCCATCCTTCTAATATAACTTTTTTTTTTCACTCCTCCCTCATGTTCTTTTTCCCTGTGGTTCAAATATCCTGCATGGCTGCTCTACTTTTTCTCTTTATCTCTTCCTCTTACTTCATTTCCTTTCTCTCCGCTTTGTCCAAAATGTCTCCCCAACCTGCTGCCTCCATAACCTATCCATTACCTTATTAAATCTCTTACAATGTTAAGGAGGTCAGTGTGGACAAAAAGCTTTTGTAGTGGCTGACAGAGGTTTTGTGCACTTTGAATTCTTAAATATCACGTGAAAGAGTGTCATCAAACTCTGAGGAGGAGCATGGATGTGTTCAGCAGTGTCACTTTACTTTGAAGTTTTAGCCCTGTTGTGTCAAACTGCGGACTGCCCTTGTGGGAAGATCACAGGGCGACCAAAATCTTAATGATTAACGTATGCCATGAATATTTACAGTGAAATTCATGCGAATTTGTTCACTTGTTTTACAGTATCTTGTCATCTGTATTTTACCAAACTACAATACGTACTCATGGTTCCCTTGAAATGAGATCTTAATCTCAATGGGACTTATCTGATCAAAAAAAGGCTGTAAGCATTGGACAAGTGGATTTTTACCTGCTAAGAGCAGTAGATAAAAAATCAGGGATTTAGTCATCAGGATTCATCCTCTGAAGACCATGAATGTCTGTACTAATTGATCCATCCAATAGTAGAGATTTTTCAATCTGGATAATAATGTAGGATCTATGAATAGACAAACCTGCTGACATCACCGTCTATAGATCCACACTTCATTATATATTGACTTGTTTAAATTATATTTACAAATATAAATGTCAGAGAAAATCATCCCTTTCTTGCCAGAAATCCCAAGAACTTTATAGGCTTGTTTTCTCTATTGTTGACAAATTGTACTTCACGAGTTATGAGGTTTCCATCCAGCAGATCTGCTGTCCATCTGCTAAGGTGTCTAGTGTCCTTACAATGTGCCATAAATCAATACCATATTACAAGGCCATATAAGCACAGTGCAGCCTTGCTGACTACTCTGACAAACACCAGAGTCAATGACCCGCGGCAGAAACAAGCATCATCTTCAGTGATTGATGGTTAATGGCCATCACGGATCTCTTCTTATTAACTATCGTACAAACTTCCAAAATACCATTTCTGTATTGATTCAGTCTGGAATAAATATTCAAATACAAACCAAAAATTAATTTCTGGAATAAGTAAATATATTGAAGTTGCTGATGAGGTTAAAAAAATATTCACAAGGTAAATAAGGAATCAGGAATAACAGCTCTTTGCTCCACTTTACTGGTCACTGCATTAGATTAAATTACCCCCACCATGGGTGCTGCACTGCTCCTTGATAGCTTTGATGGGGCAAATGCAGAGGACAAACAACTTTCACCCACAAGGATCAATATTGTATAATTCAATATTACTTCCCTGTGTGCAGGCACAACAACGAGAAGACATTCCTGATCTGGGTCAATGAGGAGGATCACACCAGGGTCATCTCCATGGAGAAGGGAGGCAACATGAAGAGGGTCTTTGAGAGATTCTGCAGAGGCCTGAAGGAGGTAAGACTGTGTTTGTATATGTGTGTGTGGATGTTTATAGGAGCTATTTGTAAGTTTTGCTATAGCTACATAGCTAATGTTAGCATTTGGAGCTGTTTACTTACTAGTCTAGAAGAAACGTTGCAAGTTCAGCATCAAACTTGATTCCTTTACTCACCAACAGCTGTCTCCAGAGGTGGAAAGCAACACCAGTGTTAACTCTTGTCTCACGTCTTTTCTTCTCGTCACTTTCCAATGGCAACTCACTGTAGCCTCCAATCTCCCCTGAAGATGTAAAGGGCGTATTATAACCTCTTGTATTATACAAGACAGTGACAATCACCGCGACCCGCTCCCGGCAAGAAACCAAGTTCGGCGGCAGAGAAAACGCACAAATAGCCCCTTTAAGATGTGAAGATGAGAGAGGGAGGACGGTTGGGAATGTAGGAAGAGTAGACTGAACTTTTAATTGTCTAAAAAACATGATGCATCAGAATATCATAAATTAACAAGTAGTGTAAACAAGGAGTAATCTGAATTACAACAGAAACACATACACTTGTGTAGTTGTAGTGTGTTGTTAGTTGTGCCTGATGCAACCAAGGTACTGGATCATAGTGGACCATTGTTTCCCTTGGACACAGTATTTTTAAGTTGGAGGTTTCAGCTGTATCAGACATATTCATTCTGCTGCCATCAGATGTCTGAAGGATTTAATCAGCCAAAGGAGAGAGAATTAATACAGTCTAAAAGCATACGGCGCTTTAAAAACCTGCTTACACTGGTCTTTGCCCTGTCACGAAAATAAAGCCTGTAGACAGAGGCACAAAGACACTCTGTCCAAACATGGCCGTGCAAACATAAATTATTTATCCAAGCGCTCCCAGTTCCCCATTAGGAAAAGTGCAAAGGACAAGCAATGCCACATCTGGTATTGCACTGTTCCACAGCGAGGGTGTAACAAATCTGACCAGCACACCTCATTGCTCAGTGCTACGTTAACGTCGATTTAACTCCAACTCTATGCCAGTGTTTGTGACAGTCCACTCCCAACAAAGTTTATCTCAAGTGGACTACTCTTAAGTTCTTTTCTTGTCAGCTCTGATAAATGAAAAATCAGCTGCTACTTACTGTTTGCTGAACAGTATGTGCACATCCATCAAACGTATCAAACATCCAAGATTGCTGTATGAATGAGACGCACGCTCATTGTGTTGTGACTGGTTCTCTCCCTCGAAGGTGGAGCGTCTGATCAAGGAGAGAGGCTGGGAGTTCATGTGGAACGAGAGGCTCGGTTACATCCTCACCTGCCCCTCCAACCTGGGCACAGGCCTCAGGGCCGGGGTCCACGTCAAACTGCCCCTGCTGGCCAAGGTAACGCAGTAGTTGTCACAGAATGAAGATAATTTGATACTTATACTAGAGTAGATAATGTAGGATATTTTGTGTTACTATTCTATTTATGTCACATATTAATAGACCAAGTGTTCTGCATGGCCTTAAAAAACATAAAAGTATTAAAGCCTCTAAAAGCATACGTTTATCTTGTCTGCTCAGTTTGTATTATTTAGTCTTTTCTCCAAAAAAGGTGAGAATGCATGTGAAGCACTAGATTTGAACTATGTTTGGCTGTTAGAAAATGACAAGTGGGTTTTGTTTTTTTCTATCTGTTTTACTGAATGTAGGTGTAAATGATGTTGTGCAACAGTTTGTATTGGAAAATAACATTTTCAGAACTTTTATAGGTCACGTTGACCTGGAAATAAGCTCCTTCTATGTTTCTAATAAGAATGTTATTTATTAAATGTTGGTGGTGATGGATGGATGGATGTTTAGTAATATGGAAATGTAATTGCATTTAAACTGTCTTGAATAACTCCTCTCCCCCTCCTCCCAGGATCCCCGCTTCAGTAAGATCCTTGACAACCTGCGTCTGCAGAAGCGAGGGACAGGTGGTGTAGACACCGCTGCTGTGGGTGGTGTGTTCGACATCTCCAACCTGGACCGTCTGGGACACTCTGAGGTAGGACAATCTGGGTAGGACTGTACAGAGAGGGGAGCTGAGTGACAATGGAGGTTGTGAGTAACTGTCTACCATTCATCCACAGAGTAAAGCACTCACCTCCAAACTGCTCACCTGAGTTGTTTATTAGCCGTACGTGTATTAACCTCATGCCTGTTGCAGGTCATCTATCAGGTGTGAGGTACCAGTGACAAACAGGGCGTTGTCGAAACACTGGATACTTTCTCAGTAAATATTCCCTGAATAAACAAATATTGAACAGACTGAATATTTGTAGCGTCACAGTGTAATCAGTGCAGCATTTGAAGTATGAGTAACACTTAACCAAATTAATCAGAGAGGAGAGGAGAGGAGAGGAGAGGAGGGGAGAGAAGAGGAGAGGAGGGGAGAGGAGGGGAGAGAAGAGGAGAGAAGAGGAGAGGAGGGGAGAGGAGAGGAGGGGAGAGGAGAGGAGAGAAGAGGAGAGGAGAGGAGGGGAGAGGGGAGGAGAGGATGAGCAGACATGTTCATGTACTTTGTCTTTGTTATGTCCTTGGTCATGCTGTCATGCCTGTGTGACAGAGTCATACAGTACAGTACAATGAAGCTGTTCTCTTTTGTTGTGAGTGTGTGGTTGCATATATTATTCTGATTACATGGAGACTGGAGATAGCTCTTCACTGTTTCTGGGTGGAGAGTACTAATTAGCGTTCAATAGGGTGCAGATTGAGAACCGCTCTTCTAATGTTCTTAATGTTATATCACATTGTCTGACTTTAACCTCCACTAAGTCTTTTTTCTTGAGAGTGTGGGCAGCACAGTGCTGTTTGGGCCTCCATCATCCAGTCTGATGAGCACTCAGGAGAGGAGCACTCTCAGGATGGGGTCCCTGAGTTAAGAGGAGGGATGAGGGAACAGACAGTTGGACAAAAGTGCAGAAGGACAATAATATTGTAGCACAAAACTTTTCATAATAATAGCCTGAGTAAAGGAAGTTTTAAACTTCATCTAAAACAAATACATTTGTCAATCTGGATCTCAAAAGTAGAAACTTGTTAACCTCTAAGTCCCTGTCATGTAATAAGAGTAGTGTTTATGTGTGTAAATAGTTTGCTAGTTAAGAAGAAATTATCTTCAACTATGAGGTTGTACAAAAAGTCTTGTACTGTGCTTCTGTGTTCAAACTGTGCTACTGTAGCAGCTAACATCAGATGTTATTGTTGTGAATGAGCCGGGAGAGTGTGCTGTATTTTTTATTTAGAGGAGACATTCCTTGAAAAGGTTATAGGCCTCTAGTTTGATGCTCCTCTCGCAGCTCTGTTATGAAGGCAGACTTCTTGTTGGTTGTGTCTGTAATGTCCGTAGGTTGGTTGTGAGGTGTTTTCAGACGTCAGGGATGCATGCTGCTAGTTAGACTAGAAGATTGTTGCCACTCTTATATCTGTACAATAAATATGTAGCTAGAGGCAGCAGCTGGTTAGCTTAGCTTAGCTTAGCACAAAGACTGCAAGAAGAGGGAAATGGCTAGGTCCTGGCTCCGTCCAAGAGTAACAAAATCCACCTAACAGCAAAAGGTCATTAATTAATATGTTATATCTCTCTGTATAAAAACCAGTTAAGTGTAAAAACAATAATTCACTATTTATTTTTTTATGTTAAGACAAGCTGACAGGCTACTGGCGCTTCATATTTAAGGGACAGATTTAAGACCGATATCAATCTTCTAACTTAACTCTGAGACAGAAACAAGCAAGTAATTAAATACATTTCCCAAAATTTCAAACTATTTTTTAAAAGAGGTAAAAGAAAATTGAAGTGGCAATGGCTGAGATATAGTGGCTTTTAATCTCCACTATTGTTCAAATGCGAGATCCCACATTTTCGATAACTCAACCAATATTTTAGTTTGATCCTTCTTGCCTGATAAACACTTGTGTCTTTTAAACTCCACAACTCCAGTTGGAAACACACAGGCTTTCTGTAAATGAATGGTCTTCAGGCCCAAGTTGAGATAATGACATAACCAGGGTTATTTTCTCAGGCTTGACAAAACACAAGACATTATAAAGCATTATACAATTTCACAGGTTGAGTAATACTCCCCATGACCACTAAACTGACCTTTAAAAATCGATTGCGTTTCCATTTAATTAGGGCTAGAGGATGGTGATGGAAACATGAAATATTCTCATGTGTCTTAGCGTTTGTATGATACGTTGTTCACATCCGATTGATTCATTTTCTTCTCTGTGGAGAAAGTATTAAAATGTGATTTGTCCCTCCCTCAGGTCCAGTTGGTGCAGACGGTGGTGGATGGCGTCAACTACCTAATCGAGTGTGAGAAGAGACTGGAGAAAGGCCAGGACATCAAGGTGCCCGCACCCCTCAAGCAGTTCAAGTAGACACTGATCCCTGACCTGCGCACACAACCCCCCTGGGCACAAACACATGCACAACCACCCCGCGCTGTGCCCATAGATATGATCAATATCTATGTCATTGCCTCATTTATTACTGCTACTTATTTAATCACCCCTCCCTTCCCCACAATATACTTCTCTATAATATAATCTACATATATTATACGCAGCTGTCTGGCTAAAGCCAACCAGAGTCCCAGAATACTGCATTGGGCTTAAATGTGTTTTAAGATGCATCTGAAGGGTTTTTAAGTTTAAACTCAAAATCAAACCTGGCTATAAAATGATTAATGAAGGATGCACAAACTGTAGGCTGTAACAGGGCGAAGATGGCCGCCAGTTTGCCCGTCTCTGCATGGCCAAACAGTATATCTACGGCTCTGCTCCCACACCACTCCTCAGCCCACCAAACCTGGCTTCACCCTGCCGCATGTCCTGTACTCAGCCTGTCTCTTCCCCTCACTCCAGTGTGTCGATCGGTCATACCTATTATTATCTGGTGCTTGTATAGTCCATCCATTTGTGCTATACTCTCCATTGTGGATTGTGTGTACATAGTTTCTTTTAACCATTTGAAGTGAATTTGAATGTTGATTAACAGTGCGAGACTGAAGAGACGTGTGGATGTGTATGTTCAATGACACACTGGTGTCAGATTGTAACGTCATAACACACACACGCACACCGGCCGGGCTGGGTTCTGTACTGTAAGCTACTGAAGCAATATCATTCCAGCTCATCACTGAATGTCACACTGTTAATGTCTTTTATTAAAGAAATCATCTATTTAACAGTACCTCCTCCTCCTCTGTCTGCCTGTCATTTCTTGCTTTTTTTTTTCGCTACACGTAATTCTTTGGTATCCAAGAGGATTTTGCCCGAACAAGCTTAAAGTAACCATGGTAATCAAGCCTGAGGAACAGGACTGCGATCAGTGTGGCTGCATGGTGTCATGTGACAATGTTTAGTCAGAGGCATAACAAAACTGTATTCAGCTGAAAGGCTGGCACAGAAGCTTGTTGTTTTCACACAGAGCCAAGACCTTTTCAATCCAATCCAACCTTTTAAACGTTTGTATTTCTTGACTTAATCAAAAATCTTCTGTCCAATGCTTATACTGCCCAAGCCGTCTGAATATGGTCACCATCGCTTAATGGATAAAGCTGGTGATATTCCATATTTTGGCACCTGGAAGTTGCTTGACATTCTCCTGGATCTATATACTTCATACAATCTATTTAGGCTGCAGAAATCATCGAAATAAAATGGAAATCGCAATATGGCCAAGTGCAATATCCAAATTGCAGGAGCTGCAATTTTTTTTGATAAAGGTAAAATGTGTCACGTTGTTTATTGTGAGCACCATAAGTGTTGTGGTGCTACAGAGACGGCTCAGCCTACAAATCATATTCTCCAGACGTAAAGGAACATGACGTTTGGTACAAGACCAACAAAAATCATCATTTTGTTGACAATAACATAAATATAGTCTATCACCAGTGTTATTCTTTAAGCTTGGTGATGAATTACTGTTAAATCTGACTTTGACCATATGTAGTATGGTGCAAATGCCCAGTTCACAAAAATATGCTCCATGAATATGCATTTGACAGTGAATATGAACCTGGATTTGTGTCTGTCTTTCATTTAAAAGCGAGTGCAAAGACGTCAATGTTTTCTGTGCAGTGCAGGAAGTCTGTAACAAGTGCTTTGTCCCGTTGTGAATGAATGGATATTTATTTTCTCCACTGATGAAACAAGCAGGATTTTTCCACTGTTTTGGTCTGGACGCTGACACGACAACAAGGCATTCAGTGTTCTGAGGAGACGCAGCTGAGACGTCGAGTGTTGGTGTTGTGAGGCATGAGGAATCTGTTCCTCTCTCTTCAGGATTTGGAGGAATGGTCTGATGTCCTGAACACACACACACACACACACACACACACACACACACACACACACACACACACACATCCTTTTACACCCTCCCTCTCGGTCTCTCAGTACTTGGAGCCTGTCACTAGCATAATGCTGCAGACCTCTCCTCTCCTCCTCCTGTTCCACATATGGCTGAGGAGCAAGGAGGTTGCCATGGCAACCACTTCTCAGAAGCAGTGGGGGCTCTCTCTGATGGGGGAAGGAAGGGGCTTTGTGGGTAACCGAAAACATCTCTGCAGCACAGAACAGTGCTGCACAGCCACACTAAAATGAACGCAGGTCCCTCCGATAAAATGGTGTTTGAATAATGACGACAGCGCTGTAACATTCTGTGTGTAGTGGGATAAAATGGTGACAGATGATGATGACAACTGCCCTGCAAAGGCAAAATACAGTAACTACACACATTTGGTCAAAACTGAGTTAATGCCAGAATCTGTTTTTTGTCCTTTTTTTACTATATAAATTATTATTCCACCAAAACACAGCAGGGAGCTAAAAACCAAACTGCAGTGACTACTCTGGCTACTTAATTTTAGCAGGTGAGTTAGCCTTAGCTAAAGCTAATTTTCCTAATTTTCCTGGAATTGAAAAATCTATTTTGATGCTTCAAGATTTTAATAATTGAGTTTTTCTTACCACATAAATAAAACCATATCTATATATTAAATCAAAGTGGAGAGAAAATGGACACCAGATGAACTAGAATGCTAAATGCTAACTGCTCTCTATGGTGGAATTCAAATGATTTCATGTGGTTAAGCTACTTTTGAATAACATATACAAAATGCATCTAAGAAGAGACGTATCTACAAAGAAGAACACATTTTATTTGTAAATACTGTGTCTTCCATTTGTCCAAACATAAAGAATTTAATGTATCCAAATGTCTCATGTAAAGTCGGCACCAACATTAGTATAAAAGTCATAAAATGAAGGATTTACAGCTGTTACACATCCTTTGTTGTCAAAGTCAGTGTTTCATGTTTTTCATGCTGAGATGCTAGTGGGTGTCCAATCAGTGACCTTGACACAGTACAGGTGTTTTATAAAGTGCTGTGTTTTGTAATACTATTTCTGTGCACCACTCCCTATACACACAAACACAAACACTTTGATCACAGCTCCACTGACAATGACCGTCAGCCTGTTATTTACAGGAAATTGAATAGAAAAAAACTCGAGTGGATTCTCTAACCTTGTTTGGTCCCTAAATTATATCTGTCTAATTCTGTCATTTCCATCTGAGCTGTAAGTTTACAGTAAACGCCAGCCGGTCTGGAAGAAGGCAGCTCTGGTTCAAAGGATTAGCACAGCTGACCACTCGACTGTGGATCTGCAAGTTGGAGCCACAGAGATGAGGAGACTTTCTGAGGTGCTGCTGAATGAAATTTAGGAAGCAAAGTTTACAGAAGAAAAACTGAGGAAAAGAATGTCTTCTATACTTACATATATCTTTTACATGTATATAGTGGAACTTTGCTTGGATTTAAAGTCATGATGCATACGTAATCTACAATGTGTTACATAGACTCCATACTATGATCAGACAGCCAAATAAGAACTAATCTGTACAAATAAGGTACGAGTAAAGAACAGTGTTGAGTTCTGACATTTTGTTTGTCATATTCTAAGCTCTTTAAATTGTGGCAGGTTTTCTTCATCTTTATAAAAAATGAGTCTCGGTAGATATGTTATTTATATTCAAATCTGAAAGATTTCCTGATTTTACCTCACTAATTTCATTGCTTTTATCTTTTAGATTTTCAAAATTTAACTACTAGTCAGCACCTGTCACCCTCACAGTAATGTGGGTACACAACAGAGTTTGCACAACAACTTCAAAACCTGATGAGGGCTTAAAGGAAATATTGTTTAAAGACAGGTCACATAGAGGGACATATTGACTTGGGACATCTCACTATAGGCACCAGAGCAGCATGTAAAAGTTTACATTGTGGATGGGAATTGATTTTGTCCTTTAAAGATGTATTATAATAATTCCTGAGTACAAATACCAGTATTAGAGAATTAATGGAAATACCTAAGTCTATGAGGAATGCCTTTAAAGTCAAACGTAATGGGCCTCTACACCAGCTGAGGCATTGCATGACTCGTGTGTGCATTCATATAAAAGTGATGAAATACATATTTTTAAATTAACTTCCCTGTTCCCAGAGAACTGTAGAGCAGGGATTGAGGAGAGCTCCCTGCTGTCAAAAAGCTCCCTCTGCTGGCACGGTAATGTAACTGCAGCTTTATAAGGTGGGACAACACAGTGGAGAAGCAGTAAGTGATTGAGTTAGTGAATATGAAGACTATTTTAGTCTGAAAGACTTCAATAAGGAAGAAATACAATAAGAAAGAAACATGCTTGATAGGCTTTGGGATGAAAGTCAGACAAATGTTCATGCACCTGAGCAGATTTGAACTTTTATTTAATCAGGTTATCACGTTCAGATTTTTCAAGAGAGACTTGCGAATAAGAAACAGTCAGAGTCAAATAATTAATAGAAACATATACAAGAGTCAAAAAACATCAGATGCTTTTTGATGACCAGCACTAGGACATCAATTCATTTTTTTTCAAAGGTAGGTATACTTTAACAACATTTTTACAAGAAATGAAAGCAAGCAAGGTCATCTAGTTGTCTCATAATCACAGCCAGATTGACCTGTTAATAAAAATCTGCTGCTGGGCCCCTGTTATCTGTTATCTCACATTTCCCCTCCTACACTCTGTAAAATACGTATACCTCCAGTTTCCCATTACGTAACACCTGTCCTCACCCTGCAGCTTCATTATTTACCTGGAGGCTGTATTTAGGAATGTGCACCAATATGAACTAAGATAATACTGGTGTTAAAACTATACAGGACTCGCCTTAGTTGATGCTGTACTTTCCTAACAAATTTACAATTGATCAAATTAACACATTCACACAGGTGTCAATCAATCAATCAATCAATCAATCAATCAATCAATCAATCATCATAATGGACACAGATCATTTGTCATTATGTTAAAGTATTTCCTGTTGATGTAATGAGGACAGTAGGTTTGCTTCCCTCTTGTTTAGGAAATGTATGACTTTCACATTCATCTCTTGGCTTCCTCAGACTGTCAGCGCATAAATAAAATGGACAGATGAAGAATCAATAGAAAACAGACTCAGGTAATGATAATTAATTTCCGAGAAGCTTGTGTTATCTCAGTAATGGTTCCAGTACTCTAAATCCTGGGGGCTTTGGTTTTTCCACAACAGTGGCACCGAGACGAGAGAGACCTGCAGATCAACATGGCGATCAGAGTGTCTGACCTTTCCTCTGACATCTGAGCCAAGGTTGTACCTCAGTTTAATGTGAATGTAATGTGAATAAAGCGACGGTAGACTTGACCAATACAGGCTTTGAGGATCAGGGCTGGGGAAGTCACAAACACTAGACTAGATCTAGTGGTGCTGACTTGTGCTTGTGGAGATCATCCGAGTAATAATCTGTGTGTAGCTGTTTATAATTTGTTCTCTTGACATTTAAATTGGACAGCGGTGTAATGCAGCTAAGTACATTTACTTAAGTACTGTGCTTAAGTACAAATTTGAGGTATTTGTACTTTACTTGACTATTTCTTTTCATGCCATGTAACAGCTGTACTGCACTACGTTTCAGAGAAATTGTGTACATTTTATTCTCACGCTACACTACAGCTTAAGTTGCCAGTTTTTTAACAACCTAAGATTTTTGCATACAAAACATGTGAAAAGCTTCTAAAATATGATGCTTGGTTATAAATTAAACTACCCAAAAATATACAACAGAATACAATCTCAGCCGAAACAATTAGATGATTAATCGATAAATTGATGGAAAACATAATTTTTCATGAAAATATTACATATATTTACTGGTTCCAGCTTCTTAAATGTGGGGATTTGCTGCTTTTTAAAATAAATAAATAAACAATGATAAGAATCAGATTCTGACTATTGTGGAATTTTGCAAAGTAAACCATTATTTGATTAATTGCGATTAACTGAGAAAGGAAAGGAAAGGAAAAATAAGTCCTATATAACAGATATAATGCTTATAATGACTCAACCACTCTAGTAAAATGTTATTTGCATATTATTGCATGAGTAATAATAATCCAGTGATATGATAAATAATTGTATAACAGTTACATGGACCATTTTCTGGCACTATACATTTTCCTTATACTTACATACTTACAAATGTATCATTTTAAATTCAGGGCTTCTACCTGTAATGGAGTATTTATACAATGTGGTATTAGTACTTTTATGAAAGTAAAAGTTCTTAATCCTTCCACCATCACTCGACTTGGAATGATTTTGATGATGAAATACAGAAGGATGCAAACTTTTTAGGCACTTTAGATGTAGAGATTCTTATCCATCTCACAAGGCATCTGGTCCTAAATTTATTCTGCAGCACAACAATGAGCCCAAACATACAACCAGAGTCTTAAAGAACTATCTAAAGACATGAACAAGGAGTCCTGCTACAGATGGTCTGGCCCCCATGCACAGAGCCCTGATCTCAACATCACAGAGGAAGTCTGGGATCACATGAACAGTCAGAAGACACTGTGACAGCCTGAATCCACAGAGGAACTGTGGCAAGTTCTCCAACATGTTTGGAACCTGCCTAACAAGTGCTCTGAAACACTGTGCAAGTGTACAGAGGAGAACTGGTGCTGTTTTAAAGACAAAGGTTGGTCACACCAAATATTGATTTCATTTAGAATTTTTTCTTTACTGCACTTTGTATGAAATTAACCGATACATTAAAAAACAATCACAGCAGGTTCCTCACTTTACAGCATTTTTCACAAGTGCTTAGTGCACAGTGAGTATAGTGTTGGTTTGTTGGTAGTATTATATTGCTTGAACTCCTGCATCGTTACTCTCTTTATATATCAAGCATCAAACTGGAAGCAAGTCTTTGTATTTAATTATCTATTTATATTGCTGTACCTTTCTGTACTATCGTTACTGAGTGATGACTGAAAGCCTAATTGCCCTGAGACATTAAAATTTTACTGCAATAGTGGAGGAAGTACTCAGATCCTTCACTTAAGTATAAGATATTTAAATATAATGTTTAAAAAATATTCTACAAGTACTTCTACAAGTAAAAGTGGTTTCACAAATTCTACTTGAGTAAAAGTATTACTTCCAAAATGTACTCAAAGTATCAAAAGTAAAGAACTCATTATGCAGAATAGCCTGTGTCAAAGTGTTAAATCATGGAACCCCCTCGGTCCAAACGGATATGTCTTAAATTTTTGTGCACAAGTTAGTTATGCTGTGAGAAGTTACAACTTTATCCTTCTTATTAGTTCATACCATGGTTACCCCATGTACATCCCACATAGCTTTGCACAACTCAACTTAAATACACCTGTGTGGCATTTAATCTATAATAATACATTTCTTAAGTATCCAAATTCATTTGCAAAGTTAATTTTGTATGTAAAAAGAAAGTAACCTATACTTATATACGTAATTACACCTGTCAATTAAATGTAATTAAGTAAAAAGTAAATTTCTTTCTGAAATGTAGTGAAGTAGAAGAATAAAGTTGCATAAGTCGGAAAATACTCCATTAAAGTACAAGTACCTCGAAGCTGTACTTAATCACAATACTTGAGTAAACGCACTTAGTTATATACTTAGTTGTCAGTTTATTAGATACACCTGAGTGTATTACACCACTGCTCTACTTTTATGTTATATGTGAGAAGTTTGTTCTTGTCTTACACGTTTCAGCGCTGCAACGCAACGGTATGTGCAGAGCAATTGTGCTTGAATGAAATAGTAAATAATAGTAATTTACACATTTTAGTCGTTAGCAGATCATTAAAAAGCCATTTTATCAATCAGTAAAGTTTTAACATAATCATTTTAGCTTGTGAGAGAGGAGGTTTGATTTGGTCGAGTCGCGATTGGTTTCTGAGGCTATGAGGTCTCATTTTCCTGCTTCTCATTGGCTGACCGGGGTAGAATGACGCAGCGGATGGACCAATGACAGGCTGCCACACTGTGGTTAGGAGCGGTCCCGCTGCCTGAACGTCTCTGCCTCCTCCTTCTCTTTCTCTTTCTCTTACCGACTAGTCTACTCTTGGCCCTGCCTGAGGAGCCTGCTGCAGCCTTGGCTTTCACGTCGCCGAAGCGAGCCGAAGAAGGGGGGGCTGCCACGGACACAGTTTGCTAATTTTTTCTTTTTGTTTTGTTTACCAGTAAGTGAAGGTGTTTTTTAGTTAGCGCCGTGCGCAATGTTGAGGCTGATCTTCTTGGCCGCCCTCGCTGGGTTCACCCGGGCCAGTGATGTGCTGGACTACACGGATGATGATTTCGAAAGCAAGATTGGAAACCATGAACTCATTCTTGTGGAATTTTTCGCTCCTTGGTGAGTTTTTTCACGTTTTGTGCAAGACAACCGAAGCATTTGCAAACGTTTAACGGGCTAACTTGCTTTGTGGTTAACACTTAAGCTAACTGACGTTCACTTGCAGAACTTATAAGACTGTAAATGTTTCTTCGGTTTTCTTTCAAAGTATTTTATCCGTTGTAAGAATTTAACTCGCATCTCTGACAGCTTCAAACAGTAAAATAGTCGTTATTTTCAAATAGTCTGTGGTTTATTGGCTAGCGACCAGCGTAGCATGTTAGCAACAAGCGGAAAGATGTAAGCTAATTAGCTGTATTGGTAGGTTTTTTAGTGGAGTAAGAATCCAAAGACTGTAACACGTTGACCATTCATTAAACTATAAAAACACGACACGGGTAAGATATGGCATATTGTTTGTTTTTAGCTGTTCTGAAGCCTTTTCAATGAAAACTACGTGCGAATTAAGGCTATGAGGAAGTTGGGGGCGTGTCATTTCGTCGTTGTAACATTCTGATTGGCCAGGGAAGTTTTGGTGTCCACCTTCGATTGGTCCAGAGGAACTGTGACGTGTTCCCACTGTCCCAAACTTAAAACAGACATATATAGATAGATAGAATCGCATTTATTAAAATCTTTCACTTAAAACACTTTATACAGCCCCTTTTATCCCATCACTAGGCAAATAGGCACATTTTTCAATCAAATACGACAAACTTATTTGGTTCCACCCTCTGAAATGTGGTTTCTTAGTTGTCTCTGGGTTTATTTCAAGTATTTTTGGTTTTGAACTATCAAAGAGACAAAACAAGCAATATTAACTAGAGCTGCAACAATTAGTCGATTGACATAAATTTAATTTCATTAGTTATCATTTTTATAATCAAATAATCATTTAAGGCAAAAAAGACAAACTTTTGCTATTTTAAGCTTCACTTTGATAGGGTTTGTTGCTTTTTAGCAATAAATGATGATAAACTGAATGTCCACACTAAAATCACTGTCACCCCCAGGCTCTTTCCTCAGCTGAAACCTGAGTACAGCTGAAGTGTAACTTGTTTGACTGATCCATATTCTCTGTCTATTAGGTGTGGCCATTGTAAGCGGCTAGCACCTGAGTACGAGGCAGCTGCCACACGTCTGAAAGGCATCGTCTCTCTGGCCAAGGTATTGCATAATGCAGTTCATTTAACTTTGTCCACTTTAGTGTGGCTTTCTGCACTCTGTACTCCAGTGCAATCTGTACTGCTTCAGAAAGTGAATGATTTTCTTTTCCCTTAGGTTGACTGCACAGCCAATGGCAACACATGCAGCAAATATGGTGTCAGTGGTTACCCAACCCTGAAGATCTTCAGGGATGGAGAGGAAACCGGTCCCTATGATGGTCCCAGGACTGCAGGTATCTGACTCTGATGTGAATTTTTTATGTATATTTGTATACCTCACATTTGTACAAATACTCCGTATATCTGCATATTCATTTTTTTTCTGCCTCTTTGTCTTTTCTTAAGTCTGCATCATTCTTTTTTCTCTCTGTAGATGGGATTGTCAGCTTCCTCAAGAAGCAGGCTGGTCCAGCTTCTGTGGAGCTCAAGGCTGATGCAGAATTGCAGAAGTTTATTTCAGACCAAGACGCAAGTGTTGTTGGTGAGTTAATGTTTGCATTTTAACCACTTACACCTATAGCAGGCAGTTTCCGTGTGCTTAGCAGTAACATGATTAAGCATGACGCGTCAACTTGAACCCAGTTTGGGTAAATTTTGACTGCAGCTGGTAAAATTGAAGGTATGAACAAGATTCTTTTGTTCCCAGGGTTCTTTGCTGATGACAAGAGCACATCACAGGCAGAGTTTCTGAAGGCAGCCAGCGCCTTGAGGGACAACTATCGCTTCGCCCACACAAACTCTGAGGCTCTCCTCCAGAGCCACGGCATTGATGGAGAGTGAGTAGCTCTTTCTGCATTGGCCTAGTCCTCAACTGACAATGACTTTCTTACACATGTGATGTGACAGTCACATCAGTAGTGCAGCAGCTGTTGGTGCAGAAGGTTTGTTACACGGATCTGGACTAAACTGACCTTTCCTTTGTTGGCTTACAGGGGAGTCGTCTTGTTCCGCCCACCACGCCTTAACAACAAATTTGAAGATGGCTCCGTCAAATTCACAGAGGACAAATTCACCAGCAGCAAAATCAAGAGGTTCATCCAGGACAACATGTGAGTGTTGGTTTTCTTGAGTTCCACATCCTCTCCTTTCACATCCAGAAACTTGTGCTCCAGTTAGGCAGCAGAGATGATGGTTCATTTTATTTGCAAACCACTTTGTATTTACAGTAGTTGAAATTGTTGGTAGTGGTAAAACATGCTACCATGTTGCATAGTGGTAACAGTACATATTTGCACATATGGCTAAGTGCCAACAGGACATTGGTTCTTTGGTGAGTTGTCCTCTGCAAACAGATCCGCTCTCACTATGTTCTGGCAGTATGGCTAAATAAATCAGAAAAATGCATTTGGGCCTGAGGAAGAGATATTCAATACTTATGATGAGCCAATACTGGACTTTATATTTTGTCTTTAAATTATGGATCCCAGTGTGATATTTGGGTTTCCTTTTTTTGAACTGGAAAATCACAAATTAGATGTAACATGCCATCTGCCATAGCTGATGATCCCTTCAAGACACTTTGCACAGAGACACTGCTCTGTCTATGACATCAGTAAACAATACAGACGGATACAGTGCAAATGAGACCATAGAGAATCTGGGTGATTCCTGTGTAATGCTGTATAATCAGAAATGAATGACTTGACACAAATAGAACTTGTGACCACAATTAGCCTTTTCCACTTATAACTGATAATTTTAGTATCTAAAAAGTTGATCTGGTCAGCACTGCGTTTATTAAAAAAAAAAAAAGAAAAAAAAAGTCATTGACATGCTTTTCCCCCTGTGTTATTGTTTTGCTCATTGGATTTTTTTTTTTTTTTTATGTACCCCAGTAGACAACACTCAAAATGTGATTTCACCTTGAATTGCTTATGGTCCTACATTTTAAATGTTGGTTGAGTTGATGTCATACATCATACACTTTGCAATGTTTTGAGTATGTTGTGCTTAGGAGTTAACGTGTAGTTATATATCTATTCTGTTCATTTACAAGCAGATACAACAAACGTGCCTACCGATAAAACCGAAACAAAAGACATTACAGTAGTTGTATGAATGTCTCTACATGTGTGTCTGCTGGTGTTCCTGCTAACATTCCTGACAGAGCAAAGCAGAGGCAGATTAATCTATCTTTTCTTTTTTTAAAGTAAATACTTGTCTCTATGACGCCCTTATTTATTTGTTTCGCTTTCACTTTGCACCAGCGTCGTTGCACCGGCCTACCTGCATGCCATTGAAGTTGGCAAAATATCAGTATGTTCAGTGTATTTCAACCAGTCTGTTTTTGTATGTAGATGTATTACAGTTTTACATAAGACAACATGTAAAAGAAACACAAGGCAGAAGCACACGTATAGGAATTAAAAGGGTTAAAATGTTAAAAAAACAGATTAAAGTTAAAATAGGATAAAACAGATTAAATGGTAGGGAAAAAAAGAAGGAATAGTCCCAAACTGAAGTAAATAGATTAACCTGCTGTAAATCATCTGTATCGGTTGATTTATGTGGTTGTCAGTAACCAGCTAAAAGTATAGCCTGTTGGTTTAACTTTCTTTCTAAACCGATCCATTCTTTTTCTTTTCAACCCAGCTTTGGCATCTGCCCCCACATGACAGACGACAACAAAGACCAGCTGAGGGGGAAGGACCTGATGGTGGCTTATTATGATGTTGATTATGACAAAAACCCCAAGGGCTCCAACTACTGGAGGAACAGGTAGGTGTCTCTAAACGTGTACCAGAGTTCTTCTTTCCTCAGCTACTTGTGGTGGCTGTTGACTCTTGCAGTTGTGGTTGTAATCCCTAAATACTGCCTTTACTACTTCCACCTTCCAAAGCATGGCTTTTAATACAGACCATATTAACATTTTACAGGGTGATGAAGGTGGCAAAGGGCTTCCTGGATCAGGGCAAGAAGCTGAACTTTGCTGTGGCCAACAAGAACATGTTCAGCCACGACGTGTCTGAGTTCGGCCTGGATGGAGGCTCAGGAGAGTTGCCTCTGGTGGCCATCCGCACTGCCAAGGGAGACAAATATGTCATGAGTGAGGAGTTCTCGTAAGTCAACTGTCAACCGTCATTTTAATTGTTTGACACAGGTGCGATTTTACCACACATACCATACACAGTACACACACTAATAATTCAATTTAACTAACTGGCTAGGTCACTTTAAAAGTTGAACTAATTATGCTTCTACATGAAGTGTCACTGTGTAGCCCGTTTAATATAATGAGGATGTGCTGGTCGGAGTTTGGGAAGGCATTATAATATTGGCTAGGTCATATTGACATATGAGTGTGACTGAATAACAATGTTAGGGTCAACATCACAATGAGCACCCAGAACCTGCCATCCAGGTAAATGCTGACATGTACCACGACGAGCTACAGTGGCAACATTTTGAGTTTGTACTGAAATCAAGTGATCTGTTGTTTTACTGAAGTTGTTTTACTGAAGTTTTCACTGGTTATAGAGAACCAGGTCAGTGGACAAGGTTACCACTAGATAAACAGATGTCTAAGGAACTTTTTTTAATTTTGTGTGATGAATTTCTCCTTTATAGTCTGATTAATGGCTTCCACCACATCTGTTGATTCCATATTCTTCCTCCAAATACTCAGGGTCTCATTGCTTTTTTCTCTGTTCTCCCAACAGTCGTGATGGAAAAGCTCTGGAGCGTTTCCTGCAGAGCTACTTTGATGGCAGTTTGAAGCGCTACCTTAAATCAGAGCCCATCCCAGAGAACAACGATGGTCCTGTCAAGGTGAGATGACACATCCAGAAGGATGTCCATCTCTACTTTATGTGTGCTGTGTAATGAGGTCTTGTATTGTTTGGTTTTCCTAGAAAATGTTGTAGCATGTTTCTCCCACATTTTCCTACTTATTGTGTAACACTTGCACACCTGCTGCGTAAAGATTGATGAGTATTAACAGGCACAAGACATGGGAAAATATACATGAATTCATGGTCCCGCAGTACAGTTTTACTCACTTCTCACCCTCAGGTGTACGTGTGTAAATTTTGTAAATTTGTTTTGTAATTTGAATGATTACGTGCTCTCACCAAGACCTTTATACCCATATATTCCCATCTGTCTGTCTCTCTACTAAAATATTCAACTTAACTGAAATGATTATTTATAGGTTAGAAAATGACTTGTGAAAGTAAAACATGCGCTTGTAAGTGGTTATATGTTAGCTCAGCGACTTTCATGTATATATTCAAACATGATTTTAACATTTTAATTGTGTAATTCTTCCTCCACATTTTTGTACAGTTGATTTTTGACCAGGATCAGATGTGATGCTTCTTGAGGGCCTGCAAAAATTGTGCATTGCAATAGATATGAATGAACATTCAGTAAAGTGCAATGCTACAATCGCAGCATTCAAAGTACCATCTTAAAAAATACTCACAACTACAAGCGAGTAATCTAGTGACATCTACTATTTGTCTTCAGGTTATTGTGGCTGAGAACTTCGACTCCATCGTCAACGACGATAGCAAAGACGTGCTGATCGAGTTTTATGCTCCGTGGTGTGGACACTGCAAGAACCTGGAGCCCAAATACAAAGAGCTGGGAGAGAAGGTGAGGGAGTGAACTGCTGACCTACTGCTACTCCAATACTAATCAGAGTAAAGTAATTATGTGCATAAAAGCAGTATTTTATGACCTTAACCAAAGAACAGATTAAAATGAAGGATTACTTCAGAATTCCCAGGTTTCAGGTTCCCAGGAGACCAGGTTCAACAACTTGACGGAAACATTTAAAGTCAAACAGTCAACAGAACATAAAAAATAGTTCTACAACCCATAGACACCTTTTCTTTTTTTTTTTTTTACTTTTATCAATTATAGTCGTCTTATCCAGCAGTGTCAGAAAAATGTCCACCACAGGTTTCTAGAGCCCAAGGCGGCATCTTAAAGGGTTTTGTCCGACCAACAGTCAAAAACCCAAAGATTCGATTTATAGTGAAGAAAAGCAGCAAATCCTCACATTGGAGAAGCTGTAACCGGCAAATGATTGGAATGATTAATCGATTTTTCAGTCATTTCAGCTGTAGCCCAGACAAAACAGACACTTAACAGTTTCTCTCCTCTGCTCCTAAAGTTGGCCGATGACCCCAACGTTGTCATTGCAAAGATGGACGCCACAGCCAACGATGTGCCATCTCCATATGAAGTCAGCGGGTGAGTCATGGGTTATTTAAAGTAATATTCAAGCTTCCCCACAACCTCAAATTGTAAATTCACCACTATCACCACATCCCTTAGAACATGCATGATGGAGATTTTCTTTGATACTTTGGGGGAAAATAGTTATACATCCCACTAATGACTGACAAGTCTTAGCAAGATATCTTGTCATATATCGTTGTCCTTTACATTTTCATTTAGTTCACCAAACACAAGTCTGACAGAGTTTTGGAGGATGATCAGTGCTTGACAGATTAAACGGTCAGGGTCGATGATTGGCTTATTGCAGATATATCGTATTGGTGTATGTATCGGTTGATGAGTAACAAGTTCAGAAATGCCAAACTAGGTTTGAAGTAATTAAGAAACTGACACTGTTGCTTAAATTGTCCATCAGAGAGCACTGACCAAGTTGTTTTTCCAACAATAAAATGTCCCATTCTGTATTTACTCAAAAAAAACAAAAACAAATCCATGACATATTTATCAAGAATTCTTTGTTCATGGTGTTTAAAGGATAGGTTCATATATTTTCACATTTTTCCTAAAACAATACTGAGGTGTCAAAATGTACATTAAAATAATTTTTTCTTGCTCTAATCATTTATCCTACTGGCCATGAAGATCCCTTCTTAAAACTGTTCTAATGTAAGTGATGGGACAAAATCCACAGTCCAGGTTTTGTGCAAAAATCAAACGTTTATCTGAGGCTGGTATGAAACTTAATCAGTCTGGGTTCAACAGATCACACGAGTAGCTTCCATAGTTAGTGTACAAAGGTCCCTCTGAATGTTTCCCTGACAGTGTCTGTTCTGAGCTGCAGAGGGCGGATGGTAACAAAAAGAGGGAATTTTGTACTAAAGACTGTAACAGTAGAAGATAACCACTTGATTTGACCAACTCAGACTGCTGAAGCATAAAATTAATTTCAGATAAATTTTTGAATATATTTTTACATGGAATGGGACTGTAGGGTTTGTCCCATCACTGACAATGAAAGAAAGGATCCCTCACAGCCAGTATGACCAGGAAGAATAATTACAGTAAGAAAGACCCTTCAATGTACATATGGATATATGGACATCTGATTTTTGAATTGTAAGAATTGTGAACCTGTCCTTTTTTTAATGTTTTTGTGGGTTTAGAAAGAATAAGACTAAATTCTTATAAATCTCAACTTTTGCTTTTTCAGATTCCCCACAATCTACTTTTCCCCAGCTGGACGTAAGATGAACCCAAAGAAATATGAGGTGAGTGTCACCTTGAATGATCATTAAAAGGAGTGAATTTATGTCTGTACTCGCTCCACTAATCATTCTGTCTCACCGCTCTCGTTCCAGGGAGGTCGTGAGGTGAGCGACTTCCTCTCCTACCTGAAGAGGGAGGCCTCCAACCCCTTGGTGATGCAGGATGAGCCCAAGAAGAAGAAGAAGAAGAAGGACGACGACAAGATAGAGCTATAAAAAGCTCCAAACGAGAACTCAGCACCCACACACACACACACCCCCCCCCACCATGACAGGAGGAGGAGGATTGGAGAAATCCTTGCAGAGAAAGAACTAAATTATATTCTACTCTTAGTGAACTACCGAATGCTCTGAAGCCAAGTCGAAAAGACACGGCCCTCCCTTTAGGTCCTCCGCTGCTCTGGGAAAACCGAGGAAGGTGGAGAGGTGGTGGCCAGGGCCTGCCCGATGTTTAAAAACAAAAACAAATTTTTAGGGGAGAGGGGACAGCTTTTGAAAAATTGAGATTTTTATTTCCCCCTGGTCTGAATACTACACCTCAGGCTGATGCACTTTGGTTTGACACCGGTTTCCTGTCATCTGTCGCTTTGGTTTTGTTGTCGTCGTCACAGGGGATAATGGTAATGGTGAATTCTTTTTTTCTTTTTTTTTCTTTTTTCTTTTTTTTGTTTTGTTTTGTAACATGTCTTTGTTTTTGTACATTTGGAAGGATTATGAAATAAAAAGGCCCACAAAACCAAAAAGAACTATGATCTCTTTCATGAATTTAAATGTTTCATCATACTGTCATGGCAGCTGCTTTCTAAGCTCCAGTTAAACACTGTCCTGTACTTCACAACTTTGGTAATTATAATATTTATAAAGTTAACTGACATTTGGTCCTTATTTGCATTTGTATTTCTATATTGCATTAAGTGATTGAGAGACAGGGCTTCAACTAATAATTAGTTATAATCAATTATGTCTTTTTAAAGATATGATTAATTTTTTGGTCTATACAATGACAAAATCGTAAATGTTCATAAATTCCCAGAGTCCAAGATGACATCTTCAAATATCTTTTGTTCAACCAACAGTCCAAAACCTAAACAATATTCAATAAAACAGGAGAAAAAGTAGAAACTTACAAATTAGGAGCTTGATATATTTGGGTTTTTTTTCCTGAGTAAATTCATTCAGCTATTCAAAATTAGTGACAATTTTGTCAGCAAATCAATTTGAATAATTTCGAGCTGAATTTAGCTTGATGTAAAAAAGCATGAAAGAAGACAAAAACAACAAAAGGCAATTAGTCATATCCTGTCAATCATAATGGAACAGTAAATATTACAACATAACTGATTTTCAGTATGAAATTTATTGTCTAGTTTGTAGTTATCATGTTTCCTCACATTGTCGTTTGGGGCAGACACATGTTTTTAAATACATTTTCACATTTGTCAGACTTATTTTGTGTGTTGTATTCCCTTTAAGAAACCTGCTTTAATTGGCATTGGATGACACGCAATTAGTAACATCGGTTGTTTTCCTGATTAGTTGGTATTTGGTGACTCAACAGGTACAAGACGCAGCAAATGAAATTGTTTTGTAAATTATCCCACATGTCCTGATTCAGTGGTTTAGGTTTGATCACTAATTGTTCGTTAAAGTGACTTAAATGCTCCTTTAACTTTTTATTGTGTATCTCATCTGAAGTGTTGTGTCATTATGTATCAGAATTCTTGTGGCAATGTTGTGTTGGGCCTGTAGGTGGCGACTCTGTGATGTATCCGGCAGCTGAACTTCTCCTGTGAGACGAAGAAGAGAAGGAGCCAATCAGATGAAGAGTAGAGCAGACTTGCCCAGACTTGTTCAGGCAGTACACGTGCAGCTCCAGAGGGTAATGTACAAATTATTCAAGTATTTTTATTCTAATGTGTCATTTTTTAATATCCCTTTCTTTGTGTCTTTTGTTAACATTAATAGATGACACCTTTATCTCTCGGCAATAACCTTGTGTGATATCTAATGATGTCTCGTGCCCTGTTTGACGTGGCTATCTTCAGCTAGCTAAATCGGTCGGTTTTCTATGATGGGACGCCAGTCTCCATTGAAATATCTGACAAGTTAAAGTTAGCTTTGACGACCGATAAAGTTAAACACTTCATAAACATGATTCCCCACGTTTTCGCGGTCATTGGGAGCCAGTCTTCAACACGGCTTAAGAACAACTCACCAAGCAAGCATGTATTTTTAAATAATTGTAAGCTTTTATAACGACAGCTGGAGCAGTCACTCACCGCTACTTCGACCTCAGCTAAAGTTGCTTTGTGAGTGTGCATACAGCTCAGTGTATGTTGGATTTAACAGCGATGTAAAAAAAAAGAAAAAGAAAAAAACATTAGTCAGACAAAGCGTGAAGTTAATAAAATGTTTGGCGAGAAGTTATGAAACTTAAATTTTTGAACTGAGATTTGTTGCTTTTGTCGTTCGCTAGCTCAGAAGAAAACCCTTATGACATTTCCAAATGTTTAATAATTTATCCTTTTTAAAACTATGAATTAGCTAACTTACATTATAGGTTAGTTAATTATATTCACAGCCTGTAGTACACAGTTACTACAGTGTGATGTAATGTGTTCCTGTCTATCATCTGTCCCTCAAAGTCAGTGCTATTCCTGCATGGTGTGTAGCATGAAGGCATTATATAAACGTGTTTTGTAGCTTGTCCCTAATGCCAGAGTCGGTCTGTTTTATTTGCCAATTATGCAACAGCCCCATGGACAAAAGGTCCAAGTGAATCTGTAGATTTAAATATTAGTGATCACCTACATAATTTATATTCTAATAATAATCTGGTTGTTTTGTGTTGTTTTAGAAATGACTTCAAGGCCAGTTTCATTGATTGATGATGGCAGAGGAATCAAAAAAGAATAAAGCCTCCTCATGGGGGCTTCTCAACAACTACCAATATTTGTGCAAAAAAGCCACGATGCTTAACGCCATGGAGAACACAAGAGCAAAGAAGAAATGTCATCAGAAGATAATAATTGCCAGCATGAAGAGGAAACGAACAGACAACCACTACAAACCACTGGATACAAGTAAACTGGTCAAAAAAACTAAATCGAGCAATACACTGCAGGAAAGTCAAAACAGTTTGAGCTCTGAGGACAAGTGCACAGATGCATCTAAACCTGGAGACTCTGTGTTTGTGCCTAAAGCCTGTGACCACCACAGTCTAGTCACAGCCCTAAGAGACAGTTGGGAGGTGGACAGCGGCTTCTCCTCTGAGGCCAGTCCTCCAGCCAGTGGTCGGAGCTCACCGTGCCTCAGCTTGTGCTCGACCATGGTGGTGGCTTTAGATTGTGAGATGGTGGGGACTGGGCCTGGCGGGCGCTGCAGTGAGTTGGCCCGCTGCAGCATCCTGGACTATCATGGCAATGTCCTGTATGATAAATATGTCCAACCGTGTCAGCCTGTCACAGACTACAGGACCCGCTGGAGTGGCATCCGGAGTTATCATCTGCACAATGCCCAACCCTTCGCTCAGGCCAGGGAGGAGGTGAGACCAGCTTCACTGAAGCATCTACATATGCTGTTTTATTCTGTCACACTTAGTATACAATGAAAGAATCGGTGGAGGCAGTGAGTATAAATACGTTCACAGGGCTCTTTATTAACACCTTTTTACATTAAGCTGCAGTGCTTTGAACTGAAGTGAAATCGATCTAGTTGTCCGCTCGTGATGGTAACTGTTGTATTCTTTGCAACACTTCTGAGCTGTCTTCCTTTTTCCTACTAAAAACATATGCAATACTTGAAAAAATAAATAGCTATTGTATTCTTATTATTTTGGACATGTTTTGCATTTGAGTAGAAGGAGGGCAAATGACTGGAAATATAGGAAGAGAACCACTGGTTGACATGCAAGCTCTATAGGTATTTGACTTTCCTAAGCAGGAGTTGCCACAGCTAGTGTTCCCTCAGGCGAAACAAAGACATAGAAATGTAAAGTGTTGTTGAGAAAACCTGAAGCTGAAGCATTGGTTAAATTGAAACATTTTACAAAAGACATGAGGCTTCTTGATATACAGGTCAGAGTGGTTTGAACTGTCAACCCAGTCAGAAATGTCAACACTGACTAAACCCAGTCTTCTGCCGACTCAGCTGATGCCCCAAATTGTTAATATTCAGTATTTACAGGTAAATATAATGTTTGTCCTCTGCACTTGCGTGGCTTCTCTCCTGTAGATCCTCAGTATACTTGAGGGCAAAGTGGTCGTGGGCCACTCTGTCTACAACGACTTTGAGGTACTGGACATACTCCATCCATGTCACATGGTCAGAGACACTTGCACAGCGCGTCTCCTCAGCCGTTTGGCCGGCTTCCCTCGTGAGCGCTGCCTTTCCCTCAAAATCTTGGCCAGTAAGCTGCTGAACAGGAGGATACAGGTGAGACGTAATGAGTGTCATGGGCATCGTCAGTCTTCATACATCATGTATATGGACTTAATTTATACTAGAATTTTGTTTTTTGTATTGATTGTATTAAATCCCTAATGATAACTAAGGCTTTTCATTGAAACTACTAAACTGCTGAAAGGCATCTACAAAATGTTTAAGTCATTTTTTAATCACAAACGTTTTTCCCTTACTTGCTTACAGTGTAAGTGCTCTTGATCCAAATTGTGAAGAATATGTTGAACACTGAAATTAAATCACTTAAATGGACCAAACTGTATATGTGCAGAGTGTCAAGGAGCTTAATGACGTAAATATATTATCAAGAGATCTGTAACACAACAGATGTAAGGATGTGGTGTCCCTTAATCTAACCAAATAGTTTAGTGTACAAAAATCTTTAAACCAGAGAGAACTTTTGCTGCCATTCTGCCAGATGAGTGAATTTGTTCACTTAAGATAAAGTGGACCTTTGAATCTAATTGATACAAAGTCAAAGTCACTATTATTGCTTGACATTATCCAAACACAGATTCTTTAACTGATAAATAATAAGACAGAGCAGCACATAATTGTCAAAGATAATGTGTGATGCAAGTTATGAAGTGTCATCATGAGGTTTGTCCACCAGGGGGCACTGATGAGTTATTTTTAACTGTAAAAAGCCCTCCTTCAGTACATGCACAGGTAACTGCTCTTTAATGATATCATTGAAGTCTGCCCAGTGTTTTTGTTATACCTGATGGTATTCTGACTTTTTGTGAACTATACTGACCCTGTCTGTTTCTCTGGCCAGGTCGGGAAGAGAGGTCACTGTTCGGTGGAGGACGCTCAGGCTGCCCTCGACCTCTACAAGCTGGTGGAGGGTGAGTGGGAACAGGAGCTGCAGAACAAGCTGAGGGATGACAACGCTCCACACAAGCCCAGCTTCGCCTCCTCAAACCACTACATGCAGGACGAGTACTGGCCCGATGATGTTACAGCTGACAGCCAATGAGAGGAGAGTATTCATGAGACATTTAGTGGGAAACGCCTCAAAAAGTCCCTGTTGGATGGTGATGTTCTTAGTCATCAGAGCAGATTCAGATAACTATAAATAATGTGAATGAAAGATAATAGCATTTAAGCGTGAGGAACCAAAACTAAACTAAAACTCTTCATTGTCTCATATGAGAAGATGTACTGTATCACCTTAGGGAAAGTGAATTTACTGCTTGAATGAAAACACTTGTTAACTTATTACTTTTAAACATGTTAAACATGATTGATGTTCCTAACGGCATATTTTTGCTGTGGTTCCAGATATTTGCTTGCTGAGTTGATGGTAATCAAGTCAGTTGTCACAGATTTGATTATGTTTATAGCATGAAAAGTGTTGGGTCTCTAATAGGTTCTAACTTGTGCGCAGAGTGTGGAGTTTTCTAACAGTCTGTGCTCTTACTTGAATGTTTAAATGTAACTGTTAATAGGACATAAGACTAATCCTAGGTCACAGATACAGCTGTTTTGGAAAACAACTGTATTTTTCAGTTGAAAAACCTCCATGTATATGTGGCCTTCAGTATTTTATAAACAATTGTAACTGGTATTTCATTACCTCACATTGCAAGCTGCTCCTAAAATGTTCTAATAAAATGGCATCATGTCAAAATAAAACACACTTTGGTTTCACTGAGTGTGAATGTGACAGCACCAGGAAAAGTGAAGGATCAGTGAAGTTATGAGGAGAACTATAGAGCTTGTGAAAACAGTTGTATAGTGTCTGCTGTGGTTCTGGAAGAGCTTTGTCAACTGAAAAAAAAAATCATCAGGGTTATCTTGACCTGTGCTTGGATGCTAAAAATATTTTCAATAGAAAAACTGGGACTGCAGAGTTCGAAAGTAATTGACATTTACCAGTCCAAGAGGGTCTAACAAAAGATCCAGATCTTGTGGATGTGTTTAATTAATTAAACTCTTAGTTTTCAGCCACCCTTTTAAACAGAAAGCACAAATTGTATCTTAATGTGTCTTTTAAAATAAGAGCCGTTTATTTGATTTCACTTTATCAGAATATTATTCTGAAATTTGTCTTGCGTCACAAGGCCCAAAAAATGTGTCACACAAAAAAACAAACAACTAAACAAATACTGTAGACATGCTACATCAGACATTATGAATAAGAAGCTGCAGTGCAATCAATGCATATTAGAAACACCTGTTAATGTAATGTAGTCCATGGTATTTGCAGAGGAAAATCTCCAACCGTTGCATCATAGTCGTCCCACTTGATTCTCTGCCAGATCAGCATTAACAGAGGCATCGTTAGCAGGAATAGCATTAATGGATGAAACCCTGGCTCTGTTGGTGTTGGGAAATGTTTTGGTCAGACTCTGTCACAAACACTGGATCAGAAGGTGAAATCATCAAATGGCACCATTTCCAAATAGGTAACAAAATCCACCTCAGTAGAGTTGAGCTGATGTGGTTTTACTCGTGATTGGGCAAAAAGAGAGTTTAATGTGTCACTAAAGTGACGGGATATTTACTTACACAAAAGCTTGTGGTTGTTTATCTGTTTATTGTTCTGTCTTTTCCAGCATTTCTAGTTAAATCCCAGTGACTGAAATATTTGCATCCAAGTGAGTCATTTCGCTGCAATGCTGCACAGCTTTATGCAGTTGTTATGTGGTTGATTTTGATCCACTGGAGTAAATAATTTCACTTGGATTAAACATGCAGTACAGTGAGCTGCAGGTGTAGCTGTACATTTTGTTATCCTCCATGGCTCCGTAAATGGCGTTGTCCTTGTGCCTCAAACACTTTTTCACACACACACACACACACACATCTAAAGCCTGAACTTGGCCCTCCAGCTCAGGCTGAAGGGAGAGAACACAGAGGAGCATTGTTTGCCCAATCCATCTAATTTTGTTTCTCAAATAGCTTTCTTGAGCAGATTTAGCAGATTACAGGTCGGCCGCCTGCTCCTTCATCGTTGCATCAGGAGGAAAACGTGTGTCGGTGACGTTAGTGCTGCCAGGGTCAGAGTGAGGGAAATGGACAACCTCCAAACATGAACCAACACAAAAGAACAACCAGCTGCTGGGGCAACGAGTCCATGCCCTGTTAGATGTACAGAAACCTAAATAGGAAAACATCCACAGCACCACATCACAAATCACAAAGGTGCACTATCACTGAGTGAAGACTGTCTCATTTCACTAGCATTCATTTTGGGCTGATGTCCTGCAGGTGGGCCGTGGGGATTCTCGTGTTCAAAGAAAAATATTTCACTAACAGGGATTCACGGACTATAATCATGTCAATAATACTACAATAAAAGACAAATCTATTAGTCTATATAATTTAAAAAAAAGTAAAGAAATTATCCATGGTGCTGATCAATGAATTGACTATTATTTTTAGCACTAAAAATCTTCTTGGTTTTTCCTGTGCAGACTAAAGGCTCAGACATGCTATTTTTCATACTTGTACATACAATTTGCATAATGTTTCGTAACATTTTCTTTTGTCTCCATTTCAAACCCACCTCCCATTAGGCCTTAGATCGACCTATCAGGTGGCTGAACTGTACAGTTACCTTTTGTTTCGTAGGTTTGCAAAAGATTTACATGCATCTTCACTGAAGCATTATTCCAACTTAAAGATAAATTGTCATCTCTAAGACAAAAAGAAAAATCTGAGAAATGAGCTGAGATGGTCGGAGATTTCAAAAACTAATTTAATTTAAGGTTCCGTTCAGACTGACGCGAAAAACCACCGTCTTCTTATTCATTAGAAGGCCCCTGTGTTTTTGTTAACACGGGGCTGCTTTCGGTAGAGATGTGTACAGATGATGGGTAAATACATGAGTGGAGGGTAAGACACAGATGTTTGTCATATATGGAGCAGAAGGAAATAGCAGGGGCCTCATAATTCTTCTCTACACCCCTGTTGATGGCCTTATAACTTTGAGTTTATTCCACTGTTTTACAACAGTAAGACAAAGGCTGATCAAACAGAGAAAATCATAAAAATAATATGTCACCCAATGACCACAGCAGACAGTACGATCACAGCATCCTGCTGTAATTACTGTCCAGTGGCTCTTTGTTAATTTGTTTTCATACACACCTCTCTGTTTCCCATTGAGATTAATCTAGAGATTTTTTTACTCAGCCTCACTCTGTTGTGATTAGACTTGACGACTGAGTACATGTGTGTGATGTGATGAAGGGCTGATCACATTATATAAACCTTTACATTACTTCACACACACACTGCTCGCAGCAGCACACACACACACACACACACAGGTATACACTCCACAGCATAACTATCAAGCAACTGGCACGTGCACACTGTCATTATGTACTATGTGTATGTGAGAACTAATCTGATCACAAGGAATTGTGGGTAGTTAAGGGCCCATGTTTACTGATATGAATGCAACTAAGTCTAAATCCAAATCCTTGTAGTGAAGGTGGTGGTTGTGGGCTTGTGTGTGCGTGTGTGTGTGCGCGTGCAGATATTTCTGATTCATGAAAGCTTTCTGCCTCAGTCACAATGAAGGATTTCTAGTTTAAAGTGTAAACTTGAATTTAATGTTGCCAAAATGAGAGCAATTGGAGACCAAATGCGGCAGCTTCAGACTGAATTATGCAGAGCTTAACTACACTTACTCCTTTTAACTGCAAAGAGCTGAAAGAGTTCAACAAAGTTTATTATAAATGGTCTAAAATACGTTGTCGTTAGCCTATGTCTTCATTATATTTATTCTTTCAGCACAATATAATTATTCTGAGAGGTCTAAGTTGCTTTCAAGGGATGAATATTAACTTTTAGTCAAATATAGGGAAAGACACTTGATTACAAATCTTTGCCATAAGCTTGCAAAGTACAGAAATAATAAAAAAATATTGTGATATTAAAAATATCTTTGAATAAAGTAATTTCTACAGCCATAACACTTGTTGCCTTGGAGAAAATATTGCTGGTGGTTGACTTAGTAGCATAACAACATCAGAGCTAGATTTTTCTCCCATCATGCCTCTAAACATGTGAAACACATCTGAATACAGATTCCATCTCTTCTCTCTCCTGACCCCAGTGTGTTCACATGGCACAAATCAAACGGTCACAATGGTCACTTTTCACTCCTTCCAAGTCTCCTTGGAATTCAATCAAATCCCTCCACCCCCTTAAAGCACCTCTTACCTAAAGTGTACACCCATCATTACATCATCCAAAATGTGCCCTGACCCTTCCTCTCATCATGGGAACACCTCCACCGTTGGCCAAAAAACCGTCATCATCACTCCCCCGTCCCCGCGTCCTCCCCCTTCTTCACACCCTCTGCCACTTTTATGCTGATTGAAAAGAAAAAGTAAATCTGTCAGGTGTAATCTGGTGTGACGCCACTAATCCCAACGCTACAAATCATAGGTCCCGTCCACCCTGCTCCACACAGACCCCTGCGACTCCCCGCCAGCAACTTCACATCTGCCTCAGGTAAGACTCGGCCTCCAGTGCTGAGGTGCTACTTCAGCCTCCTCTCTGCGTCCAGTGTTGTACACCTCCTCTTGGTAATACTGTAGTTGCTGAGTAGAAGTTTTGACCAAAGACACTTATGCTGTTATTTACAGAGGCATGAAACCAACATGTGTAGATATTTGGCGGCTACTTTCCTCCTGTATATTGTGGCATTTGAGTGCCAAATCTAAATATGTGAAGACTATTGTTGGTAAAGTCTCGCTCAGTAGGTGCATCATGCATCATGAATTTCCACTGCGGTCAGAAAATGGAAAAATGCAAGCGCTCATGCGACTTCTCTCTGCATTTAAGTGTTTACGAAGTGGCATTCACTGTGTTATAAACCAGATCCCTGTAAATCTGAAGGCAGAGGTCTTTACCAGTCTGCTATACAGGTACAATATAACAGGTGGAGCATGTTAACGTCTCTCTGAACTGATGGCATCTCAGGAGTAGTGAGGCTGCAAATTTCCATATGTGGGAGACAGATGAATTTATAATCAAGATGACAAAATGTACCAGTTTGTCTGCACATCAAAATCACAGTAACAAATATAACCAAAGAAATGTTTGAAATAGGACACAGACATGATTACGACATTTGAGAATTTCCTTTTAGGTAATGTCGCAGGCAAAAAATTTCAAACTTTAATAGTGATATATTTTAAATCCGGCTATTATTTTAATTTCAGTTTACAGACATACAGACAGATGAGAAGCTGGATTAGGTAATGGTTGAGAAATGATTATTTGACTATCAAAATAGTTGCATGAATTTCCCTGACAAATCGATTAATTGGTTGATTATTATATTTTTATTTTATTATTGCAGCTTTAGATTAAGTATTGGAACGAGAACAGTCTGAAGAAAAGATCTAATTAATAAAAGATTTAAAGAAACAAAAAAAATGCAAGTGGTTTTATATTTTACTAATTCTGTAACAACATGTGGTCATACAGAATCTACAGAATTTATCGGATACAGACTTAATCAACGTGATACTCAAGAGTTTAACCTGGACAGTGAGTGTGAGTCTGTTGATTATGAAACAAGGGAGTGTTGACCTTAAATCTCCTGATAAATCATCTAGGAATGGGCAAACGCTAAATATAGAACAATGAAGGTACCCTGTCACTGCAGAGAGGGTGGGATGAAGGGGGATTAATGTGGAGTACAGTGTGTCAATTGTTTGTTTTGTTCATGTGGATCACAAACTATTTTCTTCCACACAGTACGAAGGTGATTTAAAGAGCAGAAGACATGGCCGTGGTTGTAAGTACCTGCACTTCTACTTATCTAAAATAGTTTTGATCAGATTTTACTAATCAATGATACGTAAGTGTTTTCAAACTCAGCTTTAATAGTGGTGTTGAGGGGTGAAAGGGCTCGGGTTCAGTAATCCTCACAAACTAGTGTCATCCAGCACAAACACCTATTCATCTTCCTATAACATGGACTCAGCTGCACCTCAACATTTCTCAAGACCAAAGCTCATAGTTACAGATGCCGTCAACACCTACAGTAGCCTTAGCTGCTAATCTCTGATCCCTGCTTCGGGGCAGCTAGCAGTCCTTACCATGTATTTACAGGCTTTACTGGACTCATGTGAGGGAGATTAACCAAACACTGAGGCCTATTCATTCTGGTCCTGCAACACTGGTGGATGGGCGTATTGTTTCACGTGGATTAGACATGTTTAGAATTTCACACAGCACAACCAAGTCTTGTGAGAGAATTACACTTACACAGTGAGGCATTTAGCTTTTAAACGTGGAAACACTTCCAAACAGTTAGCAGGAAGTAGGACAAGGTACATCACCTAAGTGTTGATCAGCAGATAACTAATAAGTGTGGATTGTTCTTTGGTCACAATGATTTGGTGGGAAGCCGTCAAAACACCTGCTGTAACATCTTTAATTTGTCTTTTTTGCAACACATATTTTGCTCTGTCTCAGCAGGAAAAACACAGATGTAAATAAGAACATTAATGATGGATCTGCTTTTATTTTTATGTTCTACCAGGCCATTGTCAGTCAGCTCTGTCATGTATAAAAGCCCTTGAGCTGGCACAGCTGAACATCTATTATTAATGATATTAATTACACCTGTGCTTTTCCTGCTATGATGAAATGGCTACTGTAAAAAGTGCAAAGACAGATTTCTGCACTATGTCATTCCTTGCTGCTTAGCTTTAACTTCAGTTCCCTGTCAGTACAAAAAAACAGCAGTAATCTGAGTTTTAACCACCAGGACACACTTGGTTGTGGTGATTAAGAGTTTTTTGGTGATGACTGAAATGTGTTTATAGTTCAAAGTACTGAAAACTGGTGTGTAGACTTGTTCTCTTGTTATTCAGTCAGATATTTACTAATAACATGTTTGCCTATTTTAGACTGTATTTTATTGACTAAAAATTCTTGTATGACTGCTTGGCTTTAGACACCTGTATCATTTGATAAGTTCTTATGTTAAATGAAAGAGGGTTTAAAGGGTATTTTTAGGAGAGTTTTTCCTTAACCAATTTGAGGGTCTAAGGACAGAGGTACAGAGGTGTTGTATGCTGCACAGATTGTTAAGGCCCTTGAGGTAGGTTGTGATACTGGGGCATATAAATTAGATTTGACCTGACTTTTGCACCATGATGTGTTACATTCCTCAAAATAAAATATCATTTTACTATTGGTGCCAAAACTCAGGCATGGAATTGACACATGCATTGAAGAATTTTGTATTTTATGTTACCTAGTGAAGTTAATGTTATTAGTTACACCAGTGCCTTTCCTGCTTTTGACAAATTTTAAAAGAAAGTCAAAATTTGCACTATGAAATAGGCAACCAATATAAAAAGTGTACCAAAACTAAATTGGATGTCTAAGAAAAACACACAAAGACGTGCTGTATGTTTGAGTCTGCAGTTTATGGGACATTGTTTGTTGCATTAAAGCTGTCTCCTGTCTCTTCAGACTGGAACTTACCGTATGGTGTCGGAGGAGGAGCAGGCTCTCAGAGCTAAGTTGGAACGTCTCACCGTCAAGGACCACGGGCAAGTGTTTGGACCCTGCGCCAGCCTGCCAGACCACACCAGGCAGAAGGTACCAAGACAAACAAACATTTAGAGATATCACCAGGCCGCATCAGGATATTAAACAGTTAAGGCCCCATAGTGCACCAGCGCAGGTGTTCTCACATATTGTGACTGATTAGACCTCTTCCTAGGACTGTGTGGGTATGTCTGACTCTCTTAGACGTCTAATTAGCCAGAATAACTGAAAACACCTGTGTGGGTTTGCAGTGTCTTTTAACAGTTTAATCACTGTTACTAATGGATGATATAAATTATGACACTAAAGAATAAACATGTTCACAATGTCATTGCAAATTGTAAATATGTTCACAATATTATTATCTTATAAGAGATGTGAGTTAATCATTTAATGTTAGCAAACGCGGGGTAACCAGTCCCTTGCTAGTGAACATTTGTAACATGTTAGCTTCCACTATAGTTGTACTTTCCTTATTATCAACCTATGTTTAGTTTAATTCATGTCCATGTAAGAAAACTCAATAAACATGAGAAAAAAAGCCACCTCAGCTGGGGAGAAGGGGCTAATAAGTTAGTAACTTGGTTAGCTAGCACATAACACTAGCCAGCTAGCCAAGCCAACTTATTGCTATCTGTCAGCTAAATGAATACATTAGCTAGATCGACAAGACAAACTTAGCCATGGCAAAGTTAAACACAACAGCACAATGGGTAACAAGAAGGTCAGATAATCATTCAGAATATCGTGACAAATAAAACAACCCAAATGTCAAATGTGAGCTAACTGTGTGGTCTGGCTCCCCCTGCAGGCCAAGGACGAGCTGAACGAGACAGATGAGAAGCGGGTGTCTGCGGTGAAGGAGCTGCGAGGAATGATCAAGGAGAAGGCAGATGCAGGAGATGATCTGGCCAAGGGGGTGCAGGACACCTTCGGAGAGAAACCGGACAGTTTGCTGGTCCGCTTCATCCGCGCCAGGAAGTACGACGTGCCTAGAGCCTTTGACCTTATGAAGGGTACGTCAGGAAGATGAACGCTTAAAGTTACTGACAAAGGTTTTCCTCCTCTGTCCGTAAAAGCCGTAGTTATGATGCCAGTAGTGAGAAAATCTGAACCTCCAGTATCCAATCTAGTTTATAAAAAAGCAGCGGATGATAATGATGTTATTTTGTTGTTGTCAGAAACTGTCAAACTGTGGTGTCTGAGGTTTGACAGCCATGCAAACAAAGAGACGTGTGTCATAGCTTTGCAACAAAAACTTATTTGCAAAGAAAAGAAATGAACAGGCTTCAAATTATTCAGGATTTTGAAGGCTTATAACATTATATAAATATTTAATTGATAGTTTTCATGGCAAAGACTGGTGTTTCCAGCATGAAAAAAGTGTTTGAGACAGTATTTAGATAATCATGAGACACTGAAAATCTGCCTGATTCAACAGATTTATCAGTCCCTGTAGACAGAGTGATCCAACCTATCTTTTAACTGATATGATAAACACTAAATTTTGGCTTTTGAATTATGAATTAATATATAAATGTGTCATTGGATTAAAATAAAACAATTCCTTCATAGCTGCCAGAAGGATTTCTATCACATTGGCAATGGATGACAGGACCAAACAGTGCTTGATACTAGAACAAATCCAGAATTCCTGGACTCTCCTGTGTCTCTGTCCAGGCTACGTGCGCTTCAGGAAGGATTACCCCGAGCTGTTTGAGAATCTGACCCCAGAGGCCGTACGCAGCACCATTGAGGCCGGCTACCCCGGCATCCTGCAGAACAGAGACAAATATGGCCGTGTGGTTCTGCTCTTCAACATCGAGAACTGGGACTATGAGGAGATCACTTTCGATGAGGTGAGAACTGCTGGGTGACCACATATCCACAATGCACAAGGAAAAGGATATTTCCAAACTCACCGCTCATTAAAATGGGTACTAATAGCAGACCTAGTAGTAGACCTAACCTGTCCTACCCAAGGGAGGTTTTGGCCTAGGTGTTTTGGTCTGTACTGGACTAAATCTTCACATAACCTAGACAAATTACAAGCTGTTTGAGAGCTCTAGGCCTCCTGAGTCTGTCTGTGCAAAGCAGTTCAGGATACAGAACTGGTTCTGACTTCAGGCTAAGGCTCCAAAGTGTTTTTCACAAAAAAGAAACTACTACAGGCCTTATATTCCATACTTTCTGTCAAAAACAAAATGAATATAAAAAAAGGTGACAGAAACAAGTACATTTCCATTTGTGCTTGTGTAACTTTGGTTCAGTATCTCTTATACTCATTTCAACTTTTTGGTTGTAAAATCTTAAGTTATGTTTCAAATGAGACCAGGGATATATATCTAATCAAAAGGGTTAAGGAACAGTAGCCTTGCTATTTTGGGTACATTATTTCCAGGGTTGTGCCAAGTGGAGTTGTCTGGTGACATGTTAAATGAACCTAGCTAATAAACATGGTATATCTCTGTCTGTGTGTGTGTTCAGATCCTGCGTGCCTACTGTGTGATCCTGGAGAAGCTGCTGGAGAATGAAGAGACTCAGATCAATGGGTTCTGCATCATTGAGAACTTCAAGGGCTTCACCATGCAGCAGGCGTCCGGGATCAAACCCACCGAGCTCAAGAAGATGGTGGACATGTTGCAGGTGGGAAAGCAAATTCTTGCCCTGGACTCTAGTTGGTTACTGCAGACGTTAGAGGGTAGGATGCATGAATATGGCAGAGATGAAAACTGCATTAGGTTTTCAAAGAAACTCTTCATAGCCTAATGGTTAAAGTTAAAATCTGTGTGGCTGAATACTAGAGATAAGTGGAATATGGAATATGTATGTTTGTCTGGTTGCAGTTTGCTGGTTAAGGAGTCAGATTTTTAAGAAAAAGCGATTAAAACACTCTCTCCTCTCTCAACAGCCTCAGTGGCACCTTAAACTTGAACTGTTCCACAAGAGCTGCTGTTGGAAAGAAATATTCACAGACAGTCTAATACCTCACACTTCCTGCAGGAGTCCTCTTCACTGATGGTTTTATTGAGGGTTATATCACCAAACTCTCTTACTTTTTCTCTTCCACCAGGACTCATTCCCTGCCCGTTTCAAAGCTGTGCACTTCATCCACCAGCCCTGGTACTTCACCACCACCTACAACGTGGTCAAACCACTAATGAAGAGCAAACTGCTAGAGAGAGTGAGTTTTACAAAGCTGATTCAATAATAATGGTGACACTGTAACTGCAACGACTGCTGCTCCTTCCTACTCTCTTTCAGTCTATAAGATGAATTCGGGATAGAGGAAACAGTCAAAACTGAATCAAGACTGAAACATATAAAATGCAGAGGCTCCTTAGTGTTATAACTACACTCATATCAGGTATCATATATTTAAAAACAAGTTTTGTCAGAGCAACATGTGAAATATAAAGGTAACAACAGTTAAAGTACACAATAGATATTTAATACAAAGATTTTACTGTTTACTGTTAAAATCTTTCATGTGACATTGTTTTTTATTGCTGGATTTTCACATGCTTGATATTAGTGTTGAATTTGGTTATGATTAGCAAAGCAGACAGCAGGCTGCTGATGCCACTTTGAAATTGTCTGTGTTTATGGAGCACTCCCACCTCAGGGTACAATAGGTACCATCTCAAATTTAATTTGCACTCATTTACAAATTGAGTTAGTGGGTACAGGAAATACACAGTCGCAAACGACTCTAATAGCTGCTGTCCTTGCTCCAGGTGTTCGTCCATGGAGATGAGCTGGAAAACTACTACAAGGAGTTTGACGCCGACATCCTTCCATCTGAGTTTGATGGAAAAGGTGCCAAGTACGATGGCAAGGCCACAGCAGCCAAGCTGTTCGACTAAACATCCTCCATCCATTTGTCAAACATGCAAAGAGCCGTTATATATTACAAAGCCCCATAGACTGTGGAGACTCAAAGCCCAATCTAGCTGTGTGGTTGTAGGAAAAAAAAGTTATGAATGAAAGTCACGAGTGTGGGAGAAGTTAAAATGATGTGAGGTCCACACAAAGCACAAACAGGAATGAAGTGTTCTCACTTACACTCTAAAGTATTCTGTAATAAGACACTGGATTATTAGATTTGACCATTAATTACAGGGTACAGATTGGTTTCCAAAGCATCATAAGATTTTGAGAATAATTTCCTACCTTCTAATCAACCATTGTTTTCATTTCATACCAAGATAGTTTGAAAATCAATCAAACATCTTAGTTTTAAAACTAGCGTGAAGTAGGTCGTTCATCACGATGGCCATTTAGTTACCTTTACTTTTTTTTAAGGTCAAATTTGTTGTTTTCACACAGTTATGCAATTTTGTGCAGGAGCTACTTTGATGCTTCCTTCTTGGTGTGTCCAGAGTTTGCAGGGAAACAGTAATCCTTATTACATACACACACACACACACACACACACCACAACACACACACACACACACAATAACTGACTCACAAACATGAGATCTGAGAGCTTCCTGACAGTCACCAACAAGGAAGAATTTTCAAAACAGGCTCACAACTGCATTACTGTAAGTTTGAACAAAAAATAAAGATGGCCAAGTGTCCACTTTGATGAACTACCGTATTGTCGTACGCATGTTCAAAATCTTTGCAAGTTGATTTTCATACCAATGAGACATGAATGGAAGCTAATGGCTGTCTGGGAGGCATGGTTTGGGAAATCAGTGTTACTGTAACCTACACATGACTTGAAGTTAATGTGCTAAAAATGCATAAGCACCATGACTCTTTGACCATTCAGATTCAATCAAGTATTTTAAATATCATTTTGTGAACAACAGATAGAGATTATCTGCGTCTCTTCTGTGAAGTTGTGCTCTGTGTGGACTGTAGTTCAGCCACATAGCTTGTTGTAACACTGGCAGGCCCCAGATTTCTGTATCCACTCTCTGATCCCCCCGTCTCTCTGTGGAGTACAAGGCTGATATTCCAACAAGTGCCTGTCTCATGTTTTTTAGATTGTTCTTCAATATGAATATTATAAAGTTTTACCCACTGTGCTACCTGTTGCACCAACAAGAATGTCAATAAATGTACAATAAACTGTATATAAATATAAGTTATAGTCTTTGTTTTAATCTACAAATTAAGAAAACATAAAATCTAGATTAGGTTCAAATAAACAGACGTAAATGTTTGTGAAAAATACTTATTAATGGGTGAGATCAAATATCAGTGAAGGCTGTGTACCACATCAGCACAAAACACATGATTAAATTATAAATGTTACATCCATATGTTGATACATACTATATTGTCATACAGTGCAATAGGAACCGTAAAGTCCAAGCAAAACAGTCCATATCTATAACAGTCAGGACATAATGCACATACAGATGGAGTTGTGCTGCTTGCTGACAGGTTGGCTTCAGCTTCAAAGGGCAGAGAGAGAATTGAAGTGGTGTATGATGGCTGAAAATGGTATTAATAAGACATGCATGAACTTGGGTGGAGTCCACATTTCCACTATGTGTGACAGGATGTTACTCACAGGAAACTGATTCATATCAAACAGGCACTTCTTAAAATGATAATGAAAAAGGCTACAATACACCACAGAAAAACAAAGAGAATTCCTGCACATAAAACTCACACAAAAACCTATTGTGTCAGTGTTTAATACCTTTATCATACCTTTACCTCAAGGAAATAAAATGTATCATGAGACACAGAGGTAAGTTTTGTCCGGTATTTTTCTGTTTTCATGAAGAAAAAAACATGGCGCACACCACCCATCTGGTATGTTGTAATAAGCAGCTTAAAGCAAACCCTCAAAAAACTGTGGTCACTCAGCGATTAGCCCTCGTCTAAAGTGTTATCTAATATGAGACCTCCACTTTGCCTTTAACAGGTTTGTGGCAAAGTCAAGCTGTATTTTATTGAAAAGTGGAAAGTCCTTTAGTCTATTTGTTTGGTAAGTGCATAAATTGAGAGTCCAACATTGGATTTCTCATTTTATAGACTTACTGTTTATGTCCCAGTTGCACTCTCTTCTCTCCTGCCTGCTGTAACATCTGTAAGCATCATGCAGCTCTGTCCTGAGCGTAAGTACAGTGTTTTTTTCCGATTACCTCCTGCCCTGATTTATAGATGCATCAAAGAACATTTTCTGTGGTAATCCATGGAAACAGTGATTGAAATTTCTTTCAATCACCCTGCATCAGGAGGCATCATAGTGTTGGGTTTTTGGGTTCTGTGGGATAATTCATGGGACAGGCTGACCTACAGAAGTACAATGTTAAAGCTAGTTTGTATGAAGAGCCCATATTTCCATTCAACAACACTGACTGTTAGAAAAGTGTTATTAAGTAGAAAAACTACAATTTCTGTCTGTCTGAATTTTTGTAACTCCTAAACCTCTTTAAAAACCTGCAGGGGCATGATTCTTTTATTTTGAAGGAGCAAGGATGCAGTTTGATGGTCCACCACAAACAATGGAAACACAAAGTGAAAAACTGGAGAGTGGTGTCAAAATGAGCAAAATGATGCAATAAAACAAATAAATAAACCAACCATTTAACAGAATATACAATAAAACAGCATAGTTCTCTCAAAGGAAACAAACAAGATCAAGAACATTTAAAATACGATTAAGGAATTTAAAATCACAATCTGAACGCAACAGATGTTATTTTGAGCCTTAACAACGGCTGAAAATCACCACTGTAAACCATAAATCATGTCATAACTGCTGCTCATCAGAGGCGGCTCAATGATTCACGAGAAGCCGAAACTCAAATCTGCTGCAGACTCACATTTATATCAAGGCACTTAAATCTGGTCGAGAACTTTTCAAGTTAAATTCTAAAAGATTTTTTTAAACAGGTAACCACAATATACTTGAAAATGTGACTGATGTGGGGCATCAGATATATTTGAACATATATTATTGTTAAGATTTTAAGACTTCAGAAAGGGTTGAAGGTCCCTCTCACTTAAGTAGGACTACAGGTCCAATTTGTGTGTAAGATGACATTCAAGTTTTCGTATGAATATCTGGGAACATTTTCAATAGTAATTAATGTAGGAAAATCTCAATTTTCTTCTTTGTACTCACAGGTTTACATTCATGCGTCACCTTCCTGCCAACTACATCACCCTGCTGTCCAGAATCAAGAGGCAACACCTGCCAAAAACCAGCAGAGGGCAAACTATTGTTGCACTGGAGATTAACTGAGAACAAATGAGGAAGGAACAATTCAGCACAGGCTCAAATTACACTCAGCTTTTATTATGTCTGTGAGTTTTAACTTCCAATTTGCTGCCTGCCTTGTCAAATCCATCTAATGGTTTCCTACATTTCCCAGAATTACTCATTTAACTTTAAGACCATTAGTGCCAAAGTAGAGAAAATATAGAGGGCTGAGTGTTTGCCTGTGCATCTTTTATCATTTTGGTCTATAGTTTGGTCTTCAGACTCTATGTACAGTAAGTGTTACCCACTGAGTGTGACCCTTGTGCTCTGCAGGCAGGAGTTCATGTCCTGATGGCTGCTCCTCTGACAGACTGGCCTGTTCTTCTCCCAGTGGCAGATGGCGTCGGTGTACTCGACAATGACCTTGTCCATCCAGGTGAGGGGTTGAGGGAACAACACAGCTCCCTCAAAGAAGCCCAGGTGGCCTCCGTGTTGGGTCAGGGCAAATATCACATTGGGCATCTTCTCTGAAGAGGAGGACAAATAGAAGGAGAGGTAAGGTAAATGACCCTTTTTTTTACTCAGCAGTATTTTCTATTGAAGTATGGTGACACCTAATTTAGTGCCAACTCATTACTTTTTGGGAACATCTGACACATAGTAAAAGTACAGTGTCTGTAACAGGAAACAAAGGTGGGGATGTTTGGGTTTCCTGTGTAGCAGCTGTATTAACTACTGATGTCAAGAACCACTCATCAGAGCTAAACAAGACATTAGTTCGTATGTGTAATGTTTCAGTTCACCAACTAGATCCATCAGTGTCTGGAAATAAAAATAATTTTCACCTAACTGTACAGCTCCTGACAGAAGCACTGGGTTCAACATCAGCTTATAAATAAGAAAAGGTCTACTCTAACTTATTTACAGTGTTTTGTTTCTTAAGGGGTTTATTTAAAGGACAATAACAATTTTTTTGGCCACATGGTGGCAGCACCAAAGTCTATTGTCTGAAATGGCAAATCTTTAAGAACTAAGACACCCTCTGGCAATACTCTTTTGGGCTTTGTATAGGTTGCAGGTCTCTACATTAAAGTTTGTTGTTCATTTTAGTATCTATAATTAACACCTTTTGATATTATCATTATTCACTGGTAATTACTTAACCATAACTTAATTATTAATGTGTGTCTTTCAAAATGTGAATCAAACTTTTTTTTACATTAAAAGAATTTGACAATATACTCAGTTTTTAGAAACTCGCGCGTTGCTGGAGTTTTGACCTCTTCAGATTTTTATCATCTTCATGTTTCTCAAACACATGAATCTCACTCTGCGTCAGATCAGGGTGTATGAACATAGACTAGCAGAGACACAATCACCTGGAATAAATAGATTGATGCATGAAAATATAGCTCCCCCTGTAACCACAAACTTCTGAAACAAATAGTTGATCAATTAATTAGCTGACTGAAAGAAATTTAATCACCAATGTTTTTGAGAGCAGTGGTGAACTGGATTTTTAGGAGCTGCCTCCTCATGATAACACTAATTGTGTATCATTTCTCTATAATCTTGTGGCAGCCACTCTTAACTTTGACATGTCCCATATGGTCTAGCGGTCAGGATTCCTGGTTTTCACCCAGGTGGCCCATGTTCAACTCCCGGTGTGGGAATGATAAAGTCTTTGGATAAATTATTTATGACATTCAGATGTTTCAATGACTATTGTCAGACACACTATCCAGGTTTGGGATGTTGGAATGGACTGCCAAAGGTCTTCATATTCGTCAAGGGAACACCAAAGATCATTTTGGTCATCAGATTAACTGTGAAATCCTGCCCTAATTTAATAATTACAAAGGCTGGAGTTCCCATACCGGGAGTTGAACCCGGGCCGCCTGGGTGAAAACCAGGAATCCTGACCGCTAGACCATATGGGACATGAGTTCAACCTTCAAGGTTTCTCAACACAATGGGAAAAAACCTGCTGCATATTTTCCAGATCATCCTATCAGCTGCCCTCTTTGTAGCTTACACCCTTAAACCTTCAGTAGATGGGCTTCTTTACAAAGCAGTAATATTATAGGTTTGCATCGATACAAACAGAAAACAGAAAATAGCCCCTTAAAGCTAAATGTGTATAACCATGGATCAACTTTATATTCGTAGATAGAAGTTGGAGGTCTTTCCTGTTCACTTCAATGCAGACAGTTTTCTAGTGGCCATTAGTGAAATTGCAGATTGATGGGCTTCAGCACGTAAATCTAAGATGACCCATATAGTAACTTTGTATTTGCAGAGAGAATTTGGGGTTTTTATGTTCAACAGACACAGTTTTCTTAGAGCAGCCTCTAGTGTACATTAGAGGAAATGCAGTTTCACACAGCACTAAATTCTAGATTGGTTTAATTTTAAAACAGCTGGTCTACGTAGATTCCCATACCAGGAGTTGAAACCGGGCCGCCTGAGTAAAAACCAGGAATCCTGACCGCTAGACCATATGGGACACGTCAAAGTTAAGAGTGGCTGCCACAAGATTATAGAGAAATGATGCAAAGCTAGTGTTATCGTGAGGAGGCAGCTCTTAAAAGTCCAGTTCACCACTGCTATCAGACTAAACTCACTATCTGATGTACTGAATTCAAACTAACATCTGTCTACATAGATTTACACAACTGAAGACCAGAAGTAATTGACCAGGGATCTTTAATGTCACATACTGGGGACTGAACACCAGCCACCAAAAGAAAAAGAAACCTGGGTAAAACCCAGAACTCCACAGAACTAGACCATAAGGAGCATTAAGACAGGTGTAGGGATGATTGCCACACAAGCACTAGGTCAAACTCCAAACATAATTGTTAGTAATCTTTATGTATCAGATATTGTTTCAGCTTCTGAAACCTAGTCCCATATGAGAAACCTTAAAGCTAGGTCTCATGTCCAAATGGTCTAGCGGTCAGGATTTATGGTTTTCATCCAGGTGGCCTGGGTTCATCTCCTGGTATGGGAACAAGTACCTTTGTTGTTATTAAACCAGAGCAGGAATTCAGAAGCAGTCAACTCTCAGTATGTTTACAACAGGCGAACTACCTCTTGTAGCTGGATTTTTGACACCTGAAAAAGGCTCAAACCACACAGAGCTTAGTGTGAGGTGTCCCCAGTGACCAGAGCAGTGGTGAACTGGACTTTTAAGACCTGTCTCCTCATGATAACACTGTCTTTGTTCATTTCTCTATAATCTTGTGGCAGCCACTCTTAACTTTGACATTTCCCATATGGTCTAGCGGTCAGGATTCCTGGTTTTCGCCTGGGTTCAACTCCTGGTATGGGAATCTATGTAGACCAGCTGATACAAAATTAAACTAATCTAGAATTTAGTGCTGTGTGAAACTGAAGTTCCTGTAACGTACACTAGAGGCAGCTCTAAGAAAACTGTGTCTGTTGAAGTGAACATGTGAACAGTGAAAAACCCCAAATTCTCTCTGCAAATACGAAGTTACTAAATGGTTTTCCACAACATTCTAAAGGGTTACTTTCGCTTTTCTAATGTTTGTATCGATGCAAACTTTGAATATTACTGCTTTGTAGAGAAGCCCTTCTACTGAAGGTTTAAGGGTGTAAGCTACAAAGAGGGCAGCTGATGGGATGATCTGGAAAATACGCAGCAGGGTTTTTTCCTTTGTGTTGAGAAACCTTGAAAGCTGAATTCATGTCCCATATGGTCTAGCGGTCAGGATTCCTGGTTTTCACCCAGGCGGCCCGGGTTCAACTCCCGGTGTGGGAATGATAAAGTCTTTGGATAAATTATTTATGACATTCAGATGTTTCAATGACTATTGTCAGACACACTATCCAGGTTTGGGATGTTGGAATGGACTGCCAAAGGTCTTCATATTTGTCAAGGGAACACCAAAGATCACAGTTGACTGTTTGTGAAATCCTGCCCTAATTTAATAATTACAAAGGTTGGAGTTCCCATACCGGGAGTTGAACCCGGGCCGCCTGGGTGAAAACCAGGAATCCTGACCGCTAGACCATATGGGACATGAGTTCAAACTTCAAGGTTTCTCAACACAAAGGGAAAAACCCTGCTGCATATTTGCCAGATCATCCTATCAGCTGCTCTCTTTGTAGCTTACACCCTTAAACCTTCAGTAGATGGGCTTCTTTACAAAGCAGTAATATTATAGGTTTGCATCGATACAAACAGAAAACAGAAAATAGCCCCTTAAAGCTAAATGTGTATAACCATGGATCAACTTTATATTCGTAGATAGAAGTTGGAGGTCTTTCCTGTTCACTTCAATGCAGACATTTTTCTAGTGGCCATTAGTGAAATTGCAGATTGATGGGCTTCAGCACGTAAATCTAAGATGACCCATATAGTAACTTTGTATTTGCAGAGAGAATTTGGGGTTTTTATGTTCAACAGACACAGTTTTCTTAGAGCAGCCTCTAGTGTACATTAGAGGAACTGCAGTTTCACACAGCACTAAATTCTAGATTAGTTTAATTTTAAAACAGCTGGTCTACGTAGATTCCCATACCAGGAGTTGAACCCGGGCTGCCTGGGTGAAAACCAGGAATCCTGACCGCTAGACCATATGGGACACGTCAAAGTTAAGAGTGGCTGCCACAAGATTATAGAGAAATGATACAAAGATAGTGTTATCGTGAGGAGGCAGCTCTTAAAAGTCCAGTTTACCACTGCTATCAGACTAAACTCACTATCTCATGTACTGAATTCAAACTAACATCTGTCTACATAGATTTACATAACTGAAGACCAGAAGTAATTGACCAGGGATCTTTAATGTCACATACTGGGGACTGAACACCAGCCACCAAAAAAAAAGAAACCTGGGTAAAACCCAGAACTCTACGGTACTAGACCATATGGAGCGTTAAGACAGGTGTAGGGATGGTTACTACACAATAACTAGGTCATAATCCAAACATAGTTGTTAGTAATCTTTATGTATCAGATAGTGTTTCAGCTTCTGAAACCTAATCCCATATGAGAAACCTTAAAGACAGGTCTCATGTCCTATATGGTCTAGCGGCCATGATTCCTGGTTTTCACCCAGGTGGCCCATGTTCAACTCCCGGTGTGGGAATGATAAAGTCTTTGGATAAATTATTTATGACATTCAGATGTTTCAATGACTATTGTCAGACACACTATCCAGGTTTGGGATGTTGGAATGGACTGCCAAAGGTCTTCATATTCGTCAAGGGAACACCAAAGATCATTTTGGTCATCAGATTAACTGTAAAATCCTGCCCTAATTTAATAATTACAAAGGCTGGAGTTCCCATACCGGGAGTTGAACCCGGGCCGCCTGGGTGAAAACCAGGAATCCTGACCGCTAGACCATATGGGACATGAGTTCAACCTTCAAGGTTTCTCAACACAAAGGGAAAAACCCTGCTGCATATTTGCCAGATCATCCTATCAGCTGCTCTCTTTGTAGCTTACACCCTTAAACCTTCAGTAGATGGGCTTCTTTACAAAGCAGTAATATTATAGGTTTGTATCGATACAAATAGAAAACAGAAAATAGCCCCTGAAAACTAAATGTGTATAACGGCGGATCAACTTTATATTCGTAGATAGAAGTTGGAGGTCTTTCCTGTTCACTTCAATGCAGACAGTTTTCTAGTGGCCATTAGTGAAATTGCAGATTGATGGGCTTCAGCACGTAAATCTAAGATGACCCATATAGTAACTTTGTATTTGCAGAGAGAATTTGGGGTTTTTATGTTCAACAGACACAGTTTTCTTAGAGCAGCCTCTAGTGTACATTAGAGGAACTGCAGTTTCACACAGCACTAAATTCTAGATTAGTTTCATTTTAAAACAACTGGTCTACATAGATTCCCATACCGGGAGTTGAACCCGGGCCGCCTGGGTGAAAACCAGGAATCCTGACCGCTAGACCATATGGGACATGTCAAAGTTAAGAGTGGCTGCCACAAGATTATAGAAAAATGATGCAAAGCTAGTGTTATCGTAAGGAGGCAGCCTGGGTTCCCGGTATGGGAACTCCAACCTTTGTAATTATTAAATTAGGGCAGGATTTGACAAACAGTCAACTGTGAACCTTCAGTAGAAGGGCTTCTCTAAAAAGCAGTAATATTCAAAGTGTGCATCGATACAAACAGAAAAGTGAAAATAGTCCCTGAAAACTAAACATGTGTAAAACGATGGATCAAATTAGATAGTGTTATCTTGAGGTTGCAGCTGTTAAAAGTCCAATTCACCACTGCTCTCACACTAAGCTGTGTATGGTTTGAGCCTGTCACTGGTTTCAAAGATCCAGCTACAAGAGGTAATTCTATTATTGTAAAGATCCATTCCCATACCGGGAGTTGAACCTGGGTCACCTGGGTGAAAACCATAAATCCTGACCGCTAGACCATATGGGACATGAGACCTGTTTTTAAGGTTTCTCATATGGGACTAGGTTTCAGAAGCTGAAACAATATCTGATAAATAAAGATTACTAACAATTATGTTGGGATTATGACTTGTGATTGTGTAGTAACCATCCCTACACCTGTCTTAATGCTCCATATGGTCTAATACTGTGTAGTTCTGGGTTTTACCCAGGTTTCTTTTTCTTTTGGTGGCTGGTGTTCAGTCCCCAGTATGTGACATTAAAGATCCCTGGTCAATTACTTCTGGTCTTCAGTTGTGTAAATATATGTAGAGACAAGTTTGAATTCAGTACATCAGATAATGAGTGTAGCCTTGGACTGTATCCAACTATTGAAATCCTGCTGCAGTGTAAACCTGTAAACATGATTGTTCCCATACTGGGATTTCAACCGGGATCACCTGGGTGAAAAGCAGGGTTTCAGAAACAGTCAACACTGATCTTTAGTGTTCCTATGACAAATATGCAGACCTGTTCCATTCAAACATCCCCGATCTATATAGTGTGTCTGATGTATTGAGCTTTAATTAAGGCTTGTCAATAGATATTAGAACATCTGAATGTCATTAGTAATTTTTTAAAGACTTCATAGTTCCCATACTGGGAGCTGAACCTGTGCCACCTGGGTGAAAACCAGGAATCCTAATCTCTGTAGACCATATGGGACATGTGAGTGGGCAGTGGTCACAGCTGCCAGATGATAATTGAAGTGTTCATATGATGTTTACAAGAGGACAACTTGATATCTGGATATAACAGGTCTGTTTTTGAGGAGGAGTTATTTGAAAGCCAAGATAGTTGTTCTACATTTGTTGTCATGTCCCATATGGTCTAGCGGTCAGGATACCTGGTTTTCACCCAGGCGGCCCGGGTTCAACTCCCGGTATGGGAATGGATGTTTGCTATAATAGAATTACCTCTTGTAGCTGGAACTGAGACAAACTCAAACCACACAGAGCTTAGTGTGAGAGCAGTGGTGAACTGGACTTTTAAGAGCTGCTTCCTCATGATAACACTATCTTTGTATCATTTCTCTATAATCTTGTGGCAGCCACTCTTAACTTTGACATGTCCCATATGGTCTAGTGGTCAGGATTCCTGGTTTTCACCGAGGTGGCCTGGGTTCAACTCCCGGTTTGGGAATCTATGTAGACCAGCTGTTTTAAAATTTAACTAATCTAGAATTTAGTGCTGTGTGAAACTGCAGTGTACACTAAGGCTGCTTGGAGAAAGCTCTGTCTGATGAACATAAAAACCCCAAATTCTCTCCTCAAATATAAAGTTACTATATGGGTCATCTTGGATTCATGTGCTGAAGCCCATCAAGCTGCAATTTCACTGATGGCCACTAGAAAACTGTCTGTATTGAAGTGAACAAGAAAGACCTACAACTTTTAGCTACGACTATAAAGTTGATCTATCGTTTTACGCATGTTTAGTTTTCAGGGGCTATTTTCACTTTTCCAATGTTTGCTACCTGGGTGAAAACCAGGAATCCTTATCCCGCCTAGACCATATGGGACATGTAAGTGGGCAGTGGTCACAGCTGAGGTATCAATATGAAGACCTTTCGCAGTCAATTCCAACATCCCATACCTGGATAGTCTGTCTGACAATAGTTATTCAAACATCCGAATGTTATAAATAATTTATCTGAAGACTTCATTGTTCCCACATCTAATGGTCAGGATTCATGGTTTCCACCCGGGCGGGCTGGGTTCAACTCCCGGTATGGGAACAACTACCTTTGTAATTACTAACACCAGTGCAGGTTTTCAGAGGCAGTCAACTCTCATCTTGGGTGTACCTGTGACAAATATAAAGAGCTCTTGTAGTCCATACCAACACCTCACACTTGGATAGTGTGTCTGACAAAGTCAAACACTGGTTGTTACAAATAATTTATCTGAAAACTTCATCATTCCCATACCGGGAGTTAAACCGGGGCCGCCTGGGTGAAAACCAGGAATCCGAAAACGATGGATCAACTTAGATAGTGTTATCTTGAGGTTGCAGCTGTTAAAAGTCCAGTTCACCACTGCTCTCACTCTAAGCTGTGTGTGGTTTGAGCTTGTCTCAGTTCCTGTCTCTGGTTTCAAAGATCCAGCTACAAGAGGTAATTCCATTATTGTAAAGATCCTTTCCCATACCGGGAGTTGAACCCGGGCCACCTGGGTGAAAACCAGGAATCCTGACCGCTAGACCATATGGGACATGAGACCTGTCTTTAAGGTTTCTCATATGGGACTAGGTTTAAGAAGCTGAAACAATATCTGATACATAAAGATTACTAACAATTATGTTTGGATTATGACCTAATGATTGTGTGGTAACCATCCCTACACCTGTCTTAATGCTCCTTATGGTCTAGTTCTGTGGAGTTCTGGGTTTTACCCAGGTTTCTTTTTCTTTTGGTGGCTGGTGTTCAGTCCCCAGTATGTGACATTAAAGATCCCTGGTCAATTACTTCTGGTCTTCAGTTGTGTAAATCTATGTAGACAGATGTTAGTTTGAATTCAGTACATCAGATAGTGAGTTTAGTCTGATAGCAGTGGTGAACTGGACTTTTACTATTTACAGCTGCTGATTTATCAACATTTCTAACTGCAGTTGATTAACTTTTAGGCAGTTTACTAACATTTATAACGGCTTTATTACTGAATAGAAAAACACATCCATGTTATTACCGCATTTGATTTTAACAGGCAACGTTAATACAGTCGTTCATGAGACTGGGGTCTTTTTAACAGCATGCATCATACCATGTACACAACCTCTATACTTAAATATATGGTTACACCATAATGCAGTTGTAAATGTTAATGAACAGTTCTTAAATGGTTTTGGTCCAAAACGTATGTGGTTGAGTAAACCATTGGTCTGAGAGGTCTTAATTAAAGAGAGAAGGATTTCCTACAACCTGGCAACTCAAAGGTTGTTCTTACTAATGCAATTTCACTGATCACTTTTTTCACTGATAAGGCATTAGTGAACCTTTTTTCTTTCAGAAAGTGCCACCAAATCATCATCAAAACAAGAGATGATCATGATCTGAGAAAAACCCTTAAAATAAACTTAATCAACAAGTCATTACTTGGAAAGGTTGGACCTTTTACACAAAAAAGATTAAATAGCAATGAACAAGACAGCAAACATTTAAAGGAAACATTAAAATCCTAGGTATCCATGTTTCCTTGAAGTAGAGGACAAGTTTAGGATTTCATTTGTCAAGGTCTAAGTTGTTACACATACTAATTTACACACGTGACCTACTGAGGAAAGACAGGGCAGCAAGCTGCGGCCCCACACACACACACACACACACACACACACACACACACACATGCACATGCACACACACATGCATGCACACACACACGCATGCACGCGCACACACACACACACACACAAACACACCCTGCTCTATATATATAATCCAAGAGCCCAGGCAGATCACATGGCCCTGAAAAATTCAACAAGACTGTCTGGGCTGGGCGGTGTTGAGTAGGTAGCTGGGACAAGACTTTATCAACACTTAAGACTCTGGCTCCAGAATCCAGCTCCAGAGGAAAGACAAAGAGTTCATTCACTCCACACTAGTCTGAGTTTATATCACTGTGAGGGAAATGTTTTACTGCTTTAGTCATCGCTCTCTAGGAAACACCCATAATACACAAAAAAAAAACAGAACATAACCTCACAGCAACAGTTCATTTAACTCCTAACATGCTGTTGCATAATTAGATATGATAATACTGTCATATGAATGTTTTTATGATGACCCAATGGCTACAATTTATCATTAATGGATTTACATTATTGTTTTATTACATGCTACATACATGAAATATTTCCTGTTGTGTAGATATGAAAAGCCTACTTTGAATCCAGTTTAAAACCACATGACACATTTAAAACCACATTTGAAAATACTATATTTGATGACACACTTTACGTTATGATCAATGCAATATGCTACACAGCTATAGTGACCATCACTTAACACCGAATTTCCTTCTAATTAAACACCATTAATGGCCACTAATGAACGAATCATGGCAAAAACCACAAACCTGTGAGTGTGCGTGGAATAGCCAGGAGTGACTGATGGACTAGCGGGTCGTCTGAGGAGTTTACCAGGAGGAGAGGCACAGTGACCTGGACAGGAAACAACAGTTTGTTTAGTGCCATATAAGTAGAAGGAGTATTAGTAGAAGCAGATGTTTTAGTAGTGGGTTAGTCAGTGAAGAAGTTGTAGAAGCAAAAGTTCTACAATAGTAGAACTTTTAGTAGGAGTGGCAGCAGTAAAAGTATTAGAAGCAGCAGTAGTAGTAGTAGTAGTAGGCTAGGTACCTTTAGTGGTAGCAGTAGTAAAAACAGTATTATATTTAATTCACTCATTCAATTCAATAGTTTGACAGTTTGGGAAATATACTTATTCACCTTATTTCTGACAGTTCTGGCACTCTCGTGGAGTGTGGAGCTAAAGTTATTATCTTAGCTGAGGATGAAGACTGGAAACAGTTAGCCTGGCTCTGTCCAAAGTTAAAAATATATGTTTACCAATGCCACTGAAGCGCACTAATAACACTTCTCAGTAACAGGAATATAAAAATGTCAATTTGTGGTTTCAGAGGTAGTAATAGAAATAGTAACACTGCCAGGCAACCAGCGAAAACAGCACTGTGGTGATGGAAAACACCATCAATACATGGTTACATGACATAACTTCCTCTAAAAGCACAAGATACAACTTGTTACTAATGACCAGCAGAGGTTCTGCTATGTATTTTTTTTTAGCTTTGGACAGAGCCAGGCTCACTTTTCCCCCTGTTGCAGTCTTTATGCTAAGCTAAGCTAACCACCTGCAAGTGCTAGCTCTATAGTTAATGCAAAGACAGCGGTAATCATCTTCTCATGTATCTCTCAATAAGCTGACCTGGTTAAGAGTTAACATCCTACTGAATTAAGACATTAACAAAACTGAACAGAACAATAACTGAAGTAGATGCAGCAGATGGCAATAATAGTAGAAGCAGCTGCAGCAACTGCAGTAGTTACATTAGTAGTTCTAGCAGTAGAAAAGTAGGTCTAATAATAGGACAGAAACAGATTAGTACAAATCTTAGTGAAAGATGTACTTTAGTAGTGTAAGCAACAACAGAACAGTAGCAGAAGTAAAATCATTAGTATATCAAATTGAATTAAGGTTTGGGCTGAACATCTACACACTTGTCACTTACTTTGTGGATGTAGTGCACACAGCTCTCCTTCTCATAGTACTCCTTCAAGGAGCTGTAGCCATGGAATTTTCTGCAGGACAGATCGTGGGATTACGTCAGTGACAGAGATGAGTAGAGTTTGGTGCAGCCATTAGCAGCCCAATGAAAATCAAAATCCACTATCAAAATTCACCTCATAATGCTGTCATCGATCTGCATCAGAGAGGTGGCTGCATACAGTCTGCTCAGGTCTGCATCACCAATGTTGCTGGAGCTCAAGCTCAGCAAACTGTTCCTGTCAAACAGAACAAAAAGGGTATTTAGACAAATCAGGGCGGGAAGCTAAATCTTTGTTTGGCTGGTCCCTAACACCCGCCTGACCCTTTTTATACTGGAGCACACACTCCTAATTAAAGCTACTGGAATTCAGACTTAATGCCTTCACCCTAATTTTTCAGCACTTCAACACTCATTCATATAGACAGATAGTACAGTGTCAAGAAAACAATGCCTCCTATGGATGTTAATCTTGGTGTGTTGTTAACCAACTTTCTTGCTGCAGAAACCCATTGCAAAAATTAATGTAGAGTAACAACTCAATACATCTAAAGGGACGCATTTGGTTGCTTTCTGACACACCCACACAAACACACACACACACAACAACACACACACACACACACACACACACACACACACACACACACACACACACACACACACACACACACACACACACACACACACACACACACACTGGAAATCAATGCAGTACTGCACTTAATATTGTTTAGAATTTGTTTACAACTGATTCAAACACTGAATTTAAATAAAGAAGACGTTTCTGTAGCAGCTTTAACTGTTAATCTGTTCCTGCAGAAACTGTTGTTGTGTTTCTCCACCTGTGTGACAGGATGAGCTTCTTCAAGTTGTCAGCCAACACAAAGTTGTACAGCCTCCGGCACTGGTCCCACTGAAGGAATGTTTCCTGAGCCCTGAACACACAAATGCACACAAACGCACACACTGAAATATACTATGGAAGAAAAACACTTTTAAGATACTGTAGCTTAAAAAATAAAAGCTTCAAGATGACATATAACACATAGTCACTTGATGTTGTTTTAAAACTGGGGTTAGACTGAAGTGAAACTCGTGTCCCTGTCTATACATTTTTATTCATGTCCAGTCCTGTTTCTGTTCATTTGTTTTTCCTCCAGTGTACCAACCTGAGGGCGCTGTACCCTTGACAAACGCTGACACAGCATAGCACTCGGTCCTGGTTTGACTGGTTCTCACCCAGGAACTTACAAACAAGGTTTCCCCCAAGGCTGAAGCCCACAACCACCAGCAGTGTCTCAGGGAAGGCCCGTTTGATGTAGCCCACCATAGCCGCAAACTCCCAAGTACATCCTGAATGAAAGACACAACTTTGGGGTAGTAAAATACATAACATAACATATGACATTAAATAATAAGGCCAAGTAATTTTATCATTAACATTATGTTTTTGCCATTATTTTCTCTACACAAGTCATTTAACGTGTTGCAGCTTTGACTGTTTCTGTTTTGTTTCATGTTGTTGCTTTGTTTTGCTTCCCCTCATTTTGTTTCTCAGGAATGACATTTGAGTTGCCAAATGTTCCAACTGCACAGGATGACACATTACAGAGATGATACAATTTTATCTTTGTATTATCTCTGGAGATTTTAATATTCACTTTGGCCCAGGAGTTTTTAGAACAGATTGGTACTTTTAATTTTATTCAACATGTTGACCTCGATCCTTTAATAACCCTTTAAAACCGAGTGTGTTGACTTCAGGACTTCCAACAGACAACTCATCTGTCCATTCTAACACCACAACATTCTTGCATTTAACACCTCTTATTCAGTTTAAGCTGCGCCTCTAGGTCTTATCTATCATGTTTTATTAACTCAGCCACGCCCAGTAAATTTGTTCATATGTTTAATCAGCTGAGCTCGGATGACACACAATTATATTTTCCTGTAAATCCTACTGATTCTTGTAGTTTAGGTGCCCTGAAAGACTGCACTGAATATATAAAGTGTTGAATGGCTTCTAACTTTCTCCAGCTTAATGAGGATAAGACTGAGATCATTATATTTGCCCCACCCAGCCTGACAGTCAAAATTAATCATAAGCTTGACTTCATACTAACAAGCTCCAAGTCATCTCACAAAAATTCGGGAGTAGGCTACTCTGATTCAAATCTGACCTTTGAAAAACAAATACAAGCTCTTACTCAGTCGTGCTTTGTAAATCAAACCCTTTCTGTCTGTTATTGACCTGGAGGTGGTTATTCATTCATTATTTCATCCTGTCTGCACTACTGTAAACTTTAAAAGCACTAAATTGTCCGCAATCAGTCCAAAATACTGCTGCAAAATTCTATTAATCACATTCAAAGGTTTAACTGGATCAGCTCTAAGCTACACCTCAGGGTCCACACTTGGGTCAACAGGAAAAAAAAAAGCTCTTCTCGCAGTTCTGAAGTCTAATCTTGCAACCAAAGGTGACCATGCACCTAAATTGTGGAGAGACTTAATGTTCACAATCCACACAGCTGTTTCTTTATTTTCTTTTCAACATCAGCTACAAACACACCTCTTTTAACTGATCTGTACCATTTTATTTCCCTAATGAATTTTATATCATTTTATTTATTGTTTTATGATGTTTATTTGTTTTTACTTAAAATGTATAATTTTAATACTGTCTGTCATATCTTTGTGAAAGCACTTTGTGACTGGGTTAAGAAAAATACTATATAAATTAAGTTATTATTATTATTATATTATTATCATTATTGTTATCAAAGCTCTTTACAGGCCCTTCATTCATGTGTAATTGGGCAGCATCAATATAAATAACCAAATTTACAATGAAGGTACAATGAAGGAAACTGTGGTTTACAAACACTTTATCTTATTTCTGAGTCATTGACCATTGTGTTGTGTTCCCTCTTTACCGTAGGTGAACATGCGCGGCGAGGTGAGCTCCATGTTGGGCAGAGCCCCCAGGTGGTTGAGGACGGCGCAGCGGTAACCCTGCCGCTGGGAGTGATCCACAAAGGTACGAATGTAGTTCTTCTCGCTATGGTTACCGATCCCGGGGCAGATTACCATGGTAATGTCATCTGACAGAGACACAAGAGGGAGCATGTGCACAAACATACAAAGTGGGGTCATGTGTGGGTGTAAAAGAGGATGTTGTGTGTGTGTGTGTGTGTGTGTGTGTGTGTGTGTGTGTGTGTGTGTGTGTGTGTGTGTGTGTGTGTGTGTGTGTGTGCGTGTGTGCGTGTGTGTTTGTGTGTTGATTTAATTGGTCTGAAATGGATGGCATTTTCCCACAAGGTAGTTCATTAGTGGTCTCTCTGCTCATGCATACTGTAGTCTGAGCTGCTTGTTACTTGAGACTAATGTACTCACAATCCAAACAAGCTGAAAACAGATCAATAACATAATGATCAGTGAAAATTAGCTTTAAAAGATCAGTAGCTGTGTGACTAGAATCCTTAACATGCAGCCAGCTGCTTTGGTGCTTGACCAGACAGACCAGTGTTTGCCTCTGACCTCCTGTGCTGTGGTCTCCAAGTGCTTCAAAGAGGTCAAAGGTCGCTGTGGCTCCGTCCTGCATAGGGAGAAACTTGCGGACCCCGCAGGGTGTTGGAGTGTTGACACGTCCCATCTTGCCATAAAGGGCTGTCTGGAGATGACCACTCTTCCCCCACAGCAAGGGAGGAATGTATCTGAAGAGAAGGACGAGCTCCATATTATATAACGTGGCTGTAAAATCCACTCTGAAGATGTTTCAGCACAGTCTTAGCAAAGATTATCAGCCCACAGACAGCCACACATGTGCCACTCCAACAATTAAAGGTGGCAGACGAATCCACAGGCACTGTCAGCCATGTAACTGACCAGCCCTGCCAACTGAATCTGAACTCTGAGCTAGAGAGGACTGCTTCTTTGTAGTTGACATTTTCATATCACCAAATTATGCAACTCCAGACAGCTTACTCCCATCACCTTTTAAATGTGGTAGAAATAAGCGGATCTCAAGCCAAGAAGATTTAGCAGAACTTTAAGTTCACAGTTTAAAAAGAAGTGATTTTTAAGTGCACAACAGAAACGTAAAGTGGAACTCCGCTGATTTTACACATCAAAGTCTGTTTACAGGTCTTGGGGATTACTAATACATAATATGTGAAAAAGTTGTATAAAGCCATTGGGTGAAGTCTGATCTCAAGTGATGTTACTTGATATATATATTCAATATGTATTTATATATATATATATATATATATATATATTCATATACACACACACACACACACATATATATATATATATATATGTTTTAAAATATTGATTTGTTGATTAGCCCTTTTATAGGAAGAATATTTTTGCCAAATCTGTCACTGTTCGTCTTGGGCTTCAACTAACGATTGATTAATCCTTTTGCTATAAAATGTCAGAAAATAGTGAAAAGTGCCCACTATAATTTGTTGATGTGTTCAAAATGCTAGTTTTAATTGTGAGCAACAGTCCAAGCACCCAGAAAAGGTTACAATCAGTTTATGACAAGGAAAAGGAGCAAATCATCACATTAAGAAGCTTTCACCAGCAAATGTTTGGAATTCATGCTTGAAAAATTACCAAAATGATCAATTGATTATCAAAATTGTTATTGAACCAATTGACAGTTCTATGTGGGTCAACAGGAAACCTGCTGAAAAAATGTTTTTAACTGAGCCAGGCCCAACAGCCTGGTGATTTTCTTCATTTCTTTGCTATTTTTCCTGCCATAAAACAAATCCAAGTCGAGTCCAACCCTCTGAGGTTATGTCTGAATCACCAGGTCAAGTGTGAGTCATTAAAGTCCACAGTCATCAAGTCTACATATAAAAAACAGTTCAAGTTCAGTTTAGAGTGCAGTTTTTCTCAATTCTTTTCCCTTTTTTTATGACAGTCAATGAAAATCCAATCAAGTCATGTCAGCCTCACAGTACCTCTTCAATTTTGACTATTTCACTCCAGAGCTCCTCAAAGTCATCAGTGTTTCAGTCCAAATTGTATCATAAGTGAAACTTTAAGTTTGAAACTTTAAACCAGACGCAGAGAAACACTCACTCTTTGGTCAGCAGTGGGCAGGATTTGAGTAGGTAGTGGCTGAGCGCTGTGTCCTGGTAGGTGATCTCTGGTGGAGCTGTGGGACTCTTCAGGTTCAGACAGCGGACAATGATGTACAGGACCGTTGCCACTGCTGCCAGCTTCACGCCATCAAACATGGCAGGCAGCTCCGAGCCTAGGGTGTGCATGTCACTGTCCTCGAGGGCTGTCATTGTAGATATGGGACAGGACCCACTGTGTGCACAGTAAGTAAGGAAATCATTCAATTTACACAAGTGAGGAGCTTACAGATGTAGAAATATTATTTCGACAACACTATGACTCTCTTATAAATATTTAATTTGTGGGGCTTAAAAATTTGCAGTAAAAACAGAATTAGACTGATATCAGTTTGCCAATCTGGCCTTTCATGAGATATCAGTCAGAGGTTTCTACCTGACAACAGCTTGTGAAAAAAATCATCTGTGCTGCTTTTGATTTATTTAATTAATTTCTCTATCTAATCTATTTCTGTCTCTGAGTAAACTGTTGTTGTTAGTTGTAACATGTGCAAAATAAAGGAAGGACTTTATACCATCATGCTAAATCTCTTGAAGTCCTTGGAACCACCAATTCACAAATTTCTCTTTTCTATTAAATAAGTAACAACAATCCACTTCAACACATTTATGATTTTGTCTTTCTCAGCGTGTGTGCTTCTGTTGGAGAGCTGCTAGCCCTGAGAATGCTGTCTGTGGCCTCGTGTCAGTGGAAAGTTTTGGTTTCTCCTATGGGTCAAAAGACTGTGTCACAATCTGTCATCTTGCAAACAGACCTCTTGAAGCAATTTATGGCACAAAATTGAGAAATATTGCCTCTTTGTACAAAACATCAGGTAACAGATGTTTCAGTCCAAAAATACAGTTGATGATAATGGCCACCAGAAAGTCATATTGAACAACTTCCTCTACAGACTTTGCATGACAGAGTAAACCAGCATAGATGCCCTCTATTGATATAAACTGTTCTACCCACCTTTCCGTTTGACTTTGAAGAGGGTGAAGTGGTTTGAGTCCTTCCTTATTGAATGATGTTTACTCAGTGCTGGAAAACACAGTCAAACAACTTGTAACTTAATGAACTCATGAACGTAATGTTAATTAATGTTAATGAAAAAATTAACAAACCAAAGGCTACTTAAAAAAAATACAAATAATGTAATTGGCTGTTATATCATATTGACATGTGTTTATAATACACGAACTACAAAACGATAACGACAAAAACTAGACCGATACAACCGAAGAGTGCAAACAGCCTGCTGTGTTTGGCTAGCTTAAATATGAGTACTGGTCTTAGTTTCTTGTTCCCTTTTCTTTCGTCACTCAGGTAAAACTGTTCCTGTATGAAGCCGAAGTGAATCTTAGGACTTCAGAAAACCCTTAAACTAAACACGGACCTCACAAAAGTACAAAACATTTTTTTTAAAGTATAAGTAGAGCATTTCCGGTGCTACCATCGTGTTTTTTTCGGGGTCAGTCCCAGTTCTGGTCGGATCCACCCAGAGTTGAGCTCCGTGTCTGAACACCGTCTGTTTACAACACAGGAGCTGACTGACCAGCAGGGAATTCAAGGCGCATTCAAGTGCTCTGAGAAAGCTCCGATTTATGGAAATAAAAGTCATTAAAACAGCCAACAATAAAAATAACACCCGTTTGCCTGTTCGGTTCGCGAATTTAGCTCTTTAATTTTCACACGTATAAGAGTTACAATAGTTACTGTATAAATCAAAGTCCCACTTTTTTAGTCTTCGTCGAGAGTATGGAAAGTCGTAATATCCGACAGCACGGGAAGGCAGCACAATAAATAGCGGTGTCGCGTACTTCCTACTTATGAGAAACTAACAGTATGACAGTAATAACATTAGAGACAGCAGAAGCCTAATTAACAGAACCAGCTGTAGTTTCTGTACATCTCCGTGTCTAGTGAAGACCGCTGTAGGCATATATTTAATAACAACACCCAAAAATCTGTTATGTAGACTTATAACCAGAGAATATTGGTAGAATCTCCTCAACTACAAACCACCACTTGAACTTTATAGCTGATTAACCACACAAACCTATAATAAGCTACCAGACACTCAGTTCTTACACAAATAGCCTCTTCATTTTTATCCAAGTGCCAAGTGCACCTAAAGGTGCCCAGCCCACACTACTTACATTAGCTTAACCTTCAGAAGGAAGAGAAAACAGAGAGAAAGAAAGTCAATACATACTGTACACACAACATGCCAAACACATTAGATCAGATACAGAGGTGGGTAGTAAACATGGGTGGATTAGTGAGCAGGGTCAGGCCCAGGGAGTGTGAGGGCTCCTGGGTTTCACCGGGAAAATGTCGCAGATAGAAACAGAAAACGACCACAAATGGACCCAAAACTACCAAAAAGAGTCACAAAGCAACTACAGAGACACAACACGACCACAAAAAGACACAAAATGACCACAAAGAGACCCAAGACAACCACAAAAAGATGCAAAATAACCACAGAGAGATGCAAAATGACACAAACGGATGAAAAATCACCATGACGAGACTATAAATAAAAACAGAACAGCAACAGATTCCTGACAATTTATGTTTAAAGCTGGTTTCATTCTTATAAACAGAAATTAGAGCAGTAATTTATGTCACATTATTTTCCAGTGATCAGTAAAACCCTTGTTCATTGAATATTTTAACCACTGGAGGGCGCCATCCACTAACAGGAACTAAACAGGTACTAAATTTACATTCATGGTGACTGAACCACACTTGTAATGTATATTTTGTGAATTCTGTTTTATTATCGTTGTATATTTGATTATAGGCCCATTATAATTTGTTTATGACATATGTCGCACTGTATTTACGAGTCAATATTTCTACAGACTGGTAACATGCAAACCGATCACAATGAATTTCATTTCACGAATTGCCCCTAGGGGATAAATAATCTATCTATCTATCTATCTATCTATCTATCTATCTATCTATCTATCTATCTATCTATCTATCTATCTATCTATCTATCTATCTATCTACCTACAATTACCCACAACAAGATGATGTTTAATGAAGACTGTTTACTGACAAACATTTGATTTATTATTTGATTTTATTAGGTTTTTTGGCATCGAATCAGTCCAGGGATTATATCTGAGCAATGGCTGTATGAGCTATGAATGTCAAAGGAGGGTTTCAGCTAAACTATGATTGTTTCCTTCCAAAGAAATAAAACCACAGTGTCCAACCCCATCCTCAGTCATTTTCACTTTCATACCACTGATGTTGTTCATAAGTGTAACTCCTCACTTTCGTTTCCAGATGGGAGACAGAAGTGAAAGAGGGCTGAGTCGATTCATCTTGTTTTAGTGTGGGAAGTCAAAATTCACCAGTACACACAAGTAATTCATGACTTGTATGACAAATATCATCCCATTTAAGCGCACCACATGTTCACAAGGTTTAAATTTACAGGATTATGTTACACTCTATATTGAGGATTAGGATCAAACAAGCTTCTGTCTCATTGAAGTTCCATCTAACCATCATTTTGTGATAATTAACCTCCTCTTATGGCTCAGACTCAGAGAAAGTCAGTCACGAGAAGAAGCTTTGTTTGATAGAAGGAGGAACATCAGAGGACGCTGCCATTGTGGAGTCTCACCACATTTGACCGCCGTTTCACGTCAACCAGCCCACAGCACACATGACTGCCTGATCTGTACTTATAGATTCATCACTGTATGCCGCAGTTTTTTTTTTCCTGCTCATTGAGTTTCGGAATTTTCATGAAACGCTTTCTGAAGCAAAAAAAAGAGAAAGAAACCAAGAGGGGATTAACTGTCTCTCTGACACATTCTTCAACATCATGGGAGCATTTGGGTTTATAGGCATAAAAACAGTGACCCTTTCACTACAGGATAGAAAGATCTCTCTGGTCCCTTCATCTTCCTAGTGTCCACATCAAGATTTTCAAGAATTTGCTTGTCACATAGTTGATATTAACTGATTTTGTGTGTAAATTTTTTTATGATGCTCTCAAGCCTGAGTTTGTTAGTTCTGAATGTCTTATGGACAGAATGTGTGTTAGACTGGGATGCTGGAACATATGTAAAGACACACACCAGTATGATTTTAACACAAAATTGATTACACAAAGAATAAAGTAAAATACTGCACACTGCCTATAATGCAGCTCTTTCCTTTAAATTTATGTTTTTATTGGATAGCTGACAATAGAGACATGACAGGAAATGAGGGGAGAGACGGGTCCAGATTAATGTGCTGTGGGGCCCCAGGGTGAAAAGAAGCTGTGGACCCCTACTGTCTCTGTTGTTTCTCCCACTCCCTCTCCATGGGTTTTGCATGTATTGTCTAGTAATTATTAGCTAGTATCAGTATGAATATTTGATTATTTGGTAATTTCATTTAGCAATCTGTTCCATTTAAGCACATTATAAATTGCATTATTAAAAGCCTTTAAACTAGGTTATAACATGGGCCCCTCTACATAATGGGGGCCACTGTAGTTAATTAAGTTAGTTTAACTTAATTAGATAATAATGCAAGCGTCACTCTATGGTCCTCATCATTTCATTTCATATTAGTGGTGTATTTATTAAATTACTCCATTGTGTGTCACACAGTGAACCTGGGGCCCTCATGCATGAAGGTTTGGGCCCTGGTTCAATTGCCTGTTTTATATCGTTGGTAATACATTCAATTCATTCTAATTTTAACCACCTCTCAATTACATTTGTGCATGAACAGATGACGCTAGTACTGTTATGATACTGCTGCTTTAAATTTCCCAGTATACTATTGGTTTGATAGAAAATACTTCAACTAACCTTAGGATAGAAACAAGGAGAGGAGGAACAGGGTTTCCCAGGTATATTTTACACCCTACAGAGAAAGATGCACTTTCACTTCTTATTAATTTGTATGTTCCTCATCTTAACATGCAGGAGGTGAAGTCAGTTAGTCCCTCAGTTCCCACAGTACAGTACATATTCACCCTGTGTTTGACCCATACTGCTCATCAAACTAATGAGTAGGAATATAAGGGGAACTCGCTCCATATAGCCTGAAATTTAGCTTTGATGTTAAAGGGTCATCCGGGGGAAGGATTTTTTTTTCTTTGAGAAGAAGAGCTATAGGTTTGACACAGAACACGTTCAAGACTGAACAATCTCCTCATTTTCAACTGTATTTGATTTAAAAGTGCATGAGAAGAGAGTGATAAACCAAGCATGGAGATGCGATTAGAGCAGACCATCAAAGCACAGCAGCCTTTCTCTTCTGTATTTGAGCTAATCGCCAAGCATGACATCATTTTAAGCTGCATTTAAATCAGCTGTTACTAGGCTACAGAAGGGTAAATTTTACCCTGCCAATCAAAGTGGATAGACTTCTTCTGAGAATACTGCTATTGTAGAATGTGCCACATCTTAAACCACAGGGAAAGAAGGGCCAAAAAGATACTTCCCAGCCCATAATGCAGCTATCATCCTCTAAGGTTGACAGTCATGTGATTCAAATTATATTTAGCCTGTGTTTGTGTCCTAAATTTGGAGCAAAATTGTAACAAAATCATATCCATCCATGCAAGAGGAATGAAGTGAAAGATGCAGAGGCTGAAAGAGTCTGACACTCTCGGACATTGCTCAGAGTCACACCCATTAAAAACAATTCTTCACTTCACACCCACTCCTTCTGACAGCACAAAAATCAACTCTGACCCACTGCTGAATGTTGGCTGCAGAAACGCCCACAGACAAACCTTTCAGCTTTCCTCAATAAAACACTGGGTCTTAATCTGCATTTCAGAGGAGGATTTCATGCATGGTGCCATCATGGGAATTTTCCCAGAAAAGTAAGAATAAGCCAACAACATCCACCATACAGGCTCAGTCAAGAAATGACATTATGGATTGAAGATGCATTGATGAAACTTGTTTGATTAAATGAAACATAGTAAACACATACAAATTCAATTGGCTGCTGTAAAGAAAAAAGTCTAGAAAAAATTAGAGGGTGTATTTGGTGTTCATAAATTCACACACCTTGGGAGCATTTTTCAAATGGTGTAGTGTACAGCATTTTGAATGTAACAAAAGTGATTATCTAATGTATATATTAATGTATATAATGTGTGTAATTTAACTCTTACTCTTGCCATGTTTATAACCATGATCAGATTTTTTTGTTGAACCCCTCTACATCCCGACCCACAGTGTACAGTGCAAACAGAGACCATAAACGAATCAGCCATATCTGGCTCTTAGTTTTCTGTTTGTTGAAATTTTCAGTTATTTTGAGGCAAATTGATCTAATGCAACTTAATTTAGGAATATGCTCCATGTGAGCTCAATATAAACAAAAAAAGAGTCTCAAAACAAAATTTTGACCCAGGGCCCCTCTAAAAGACAGGTCCACAAGATTATAATGTAGGGCCCAACGTGATTGATTTTACATTTAATCGGAACATAATTTATATTATTATTATTATTATTATTATTATTATTATTATTATTATTATTATTTTATTATATATATTCATTAAATATGTTACACACTGCTATTAAGCTATATGTAAGTTTTGCTATTGCTACATAGCCAGCATTAGCATTAAACGCTGTTTATTTACCAGTCTAGAAGAAATGTTGCGAGTTCAGCATCAGACTTTCATTCCTTTACTCACCAACAGCTGTCTCCAGCAGTGGAAAGCAACCATCTCTTCTAGTAAAGTTAACATGCTAACCAGCTGGCCTACATCCGGCTGGATGGTCTCATCACTTTCCAATACTGAGTCACTGTAACATCCAAGCTGCCCTGAAGAAGTAATGATGCTCAAATAGCATGTTATATAACCTTTTGTATTGTAAATACAACAATGGCTGAAGTTCTTTGTAAAACTGGTAAGTAAACAGCTATTAATGCTAATGTTGATTATGTAACAATAACAAAACTTACAAATAGCTCCTTTACAATACTTTGAAACACTGGTAGCAAGTCGTGTTGACAGAATTGTGTCAACATGCTGCTTTCTGTTTTGTTTTGTCTGTCACCCAGGGGGTCAGGGGGCCTCTGATCTTCCCCTGGAAAATGGGCTGGAAAAAAACACAAAACTACTGAAATGAGACAAATACAAAGAGATGCAAAAAGGCCATAAGGAGACCAAATTATTCCGAGATGTGCAACCCCCCCCCCCCCCCCCCCCACCCAAAAAAAAAAACCAAAACATAAGACCTGAAAAAAACAGAAGGAGACACAAAACAACCACAAAGAGACACAAAATGACCTCAAAATACATAAAATGACCAAAAAGAGATGCTAAATTAAAAGACACAAACTCACCACAGCTGATATGACTGTGTGATTTATGGTTGTTTTGTGTCTTCTCCAGTCTGGGGGTTCTGATGCAGGAAGAGTGGCAGGCCTTTTACACAAAAGGGGCCCATTATGCCATAATTCATCCATGGAAACACAAAATTAGGTCACAGTTATATGTGACTGCAATTGCCACAATTGAGAAGCAATTATTTACCTCTCAGGAGTTTTACATTAAAGGGTCCTAATGAAGACATTTAATTTAATGCAACACATTTACTATAATAGCTCCTTTTGTTTCCATGGTAATATATTGCCCTTGGTGTTGTTTTTCCTTCATCAACAGCGGGAAGGAGGGGGCGGGGCTACAATTAAAAGCCCGGATGCAATTGGCTGAGAGCAGAGTTGCACGTGCTCCTGCTCTACGCCTGCTGCCTGGGAGTTTAGAGCCGCACAACAAGCCAGAACCTCGGTAGCAACAGAGTCCAGAGCGCCGCTGTCTCCCAACCGTGAGGTCGTCCTTTTAACTCAACCAAGTACAGCTACTGAACCACCGACAGAAACAGCAGCTATGAAGGAGCACACGCGTTTTTTCCTCTGGCTGCAACTTTTCACAGCTTGTCTGGTGTTTGCGGTGAACGGTAAGTTGCCTTTTTGTGTTTGTTTACAGTTTAAACCGCCGCCGTTAACGTCCCCGGACCGTTGGTGTTTCAGTTGCTGTTTTTGCTGTGAAGTGTCTCCCTCTCCGTGTCTTCATCTCGCTCTCTCATTCTTTTTTAAAAATTAATTAACTTGAAATGTCGTTGTTTATTCGCTGCAGTTTCCCGTGTTGTTTTTTTTCTAGAAGAGTGTTCGGTTTGTGATGATTTAATCTCAGCCTGGCACGTCAGTGGTACAGTTAAATTATCACCAGAGTAACCGAGCAGTGGGTAGGTTCGTAGGTGCACAAGTTCAAGCGATCCTTGAATGAGTGGACAGGACGTGTGGGAATGGGACTGGGCCTGGGCCATTGCTTGGCTCTGAAACTATAAGATGAGACTAATGTTATGTCAAGAGACATCACATAATTTAGGATATTTAAAAAAATAATATTTTTAGGTGAGGATATGTGCGTGTTTTTGAATTGGCGAGTTTCTTGGCCTCTTGTTATGTCAGAATATGGTTACCTCAAGGCAATTTTGTGCAGAGTGACCCTTTTAAGAAGCAGGACACATACAGGGTGGTTATTATACTTCTCCAGTGTTAACCTCATGCCATTGGCGATTGGCTTTGTTTGCATCTCCATGCATTGAACACATTTAGGTCTATGCACAAAGGGTAAAATGGCCTGATTTCCCTGCCTTCATTTCTGCTCTCAGACCTAGGGGAAGGCATCACATGTCACACAAATGTTTTCCTTGGTATGATGATGTATTTTCCAAATGTGAAAATGTCCCTGTTCCACTCCTTGCACATTAACAAAGAGGAGAATTCATAACTTCAGTTGCTGCTATGTGAAAGACAGATGTGTATTTCACATCAGATGAAACATTTGGACTTTTGACTCTTTCCATTTTACAAACAGTCAACCTTTGACATTTCCTCCCTGCCTCAGAGATCAATGCATTGAATTTTTAGTCTCATTAAAGCACATTGTAAATAGTATAAAATTAAACATGTGATTAAAGTCCCCTTTGCTTATGAATCACTTTATTGAATCTGAATTCAGCATTACATCTGCTCAATGCTGCTTTCTGTGCTTGTATAGATCCACTATGTTGACAAATGCATTAAAGGCTGCAGATGCATGCATGTGACAAGGGCTGCAACTACAGACTATTTTCATTATTGATTAACCTGCAGATTGCCTAATTAATCATTTGGTGTATAGAATGCCGGGAAATAGTAAAAAATGTCTGTTAAATTTTCCAAAGCCAAATACATATTCTTGATGTCTTTAAATAACTTGTTTTGTCTGACCAACTGTCCCAAAAATCAACAACAAAAATAAAGACATTCAGTTAATTATCATAAGACAAAGAAAAGCAAAAAATCCTCACAACTGAGAAGCTTAAAGAAAGCAATGTTTAGTATTTTCTGTTCCAGGTAAGAGACATGACAAACTATTATTTGATCAAAATAGTTGCAAGTCAATATTTAGGCAATAAACTAATTGATTAATCAGAAAATGTTTGAATTGTTTGGCAGCCAAAATTGATGACAACTGCTTAAAAACTATACTGCTCAACTTAAATTCCTTGTCTGGTAACATCCTCATGTAAACTTGCGTGACAAACAGAATGCTGCATCTTCCCTGGTGCATCACTTACATAAATGTTTGATACACTTCTTTTAATATCTTTGTGTTTGAATTGAAACTGAAAACATTTGCAGTCTGTGGACAAGCATACATCCCAGGATGTTTATTCCTTGAGGCTCTGGGACGGGACAGCCATGGAGAATAGGTGTGGTTGCCCTGACCACAACGTTAAGTCAGTTTTCCGGATGCACCCGCCAACACAGGCATGCCAGTGAACTTCCACCCACAACAGAGCTCACTGAGACCTTTCAACACGGTCAGGGATTTTGTTTTTCTTTGGGGGGGGGACTTGTTGCTGCTGTGTCATGCAATATGTTTACAGGGCAGAATTAAAGCTGAGGGGAGGATTTTTTTTCCCTGTGTTTTCTGATTCGGCTCAATTCAGCAGGTTGTAGTTTACTTGTCCTATCCGTTAGCTGCGGAGAGGAGAGAAGTAGAAAGTGGTGTTCTGTGTCAGGGCTAAGGCTGTCTTAACTCACAAGACCACTTAGGGCAGCTGAGTGAACCAGGGCTAAATATAGCCAGATGCTGGGCCAATGGCGTGGCAGGAGTGTGTGTGTATGTGTATAATTTGTGAATGTAGGCAGGTGCATAGGAACACTTTGCAGTTAGGATTAGTGCAAATTTACTTGTGGGAGTAAGATAGGGTTTAATTGCCAATATATCAGGCAGATATTAGACTTACTTAAGCAGGAATTTAATTTCCTGCTAATGTGATTGATGTGCATCCTCCACAGTTACACTGCAATGTCAAATGATGCAGTGTGACTGTTTTGCATGTTTTAATTGGCGGTTAATTGAGGGTCTTTTGATGGATGAATTATACTTTTTGGTAAATTCTTCTTGCCCTTTTTATACTTGCGATATTTCTTTGGACTAATGAGTTTTCCCTTATTACTGAACAGGTGCTTTGGTTCGCTCTGCCTTACAAAATTCATTATTGTGGGTTTCTGTACAGAGTTTTATATTAACCCTGAAAAGAGCAAGATTCAGGGAAACAGTGAATACACTAAAATCTGAGATCAAATTAGAATAGATATTGAATATTGCCACAATATAATTTGGTATCAGATAATGTACTTAAAACATATCAGAATCAGTATCAGGCTTTAACACCCAAACTAAATAGTGGGTTAGAGCTGAAACGATCAGTTGGTTAATCGATAAGTCGACTTCAAGCAAAAAACGCAAATATTGTCGTTGAATGTCAATGAACCAAGAAAGATTAAGGTAGATTAATATATAATGAAATGAAAATCAATAATGAAAAGACTGTTGCAGCCTTGAATGTTTTTATAATCACCCAGAGTTCTTGTGTCAGAAACTTTGTGAATGTGTGTGAGAGAAAATTGAATGTGTGTGTGTTTCATTGTCAAATCAAGCTCTCAGTCTGCCTCGGTCCTCCCTTCAGGCATCTGTCTTCCTCAGCAGTGATGACTTTATTATTACTTCTCCAAGCAAATCCCTCAGGACAGGACACGCTCTTTTCTTCCATCTGAATTTTGAATAGCTTCCTTAATCAATGTTTCATTGCAATATGGAGTATCTTCTAATTTGGGCCACTTTATTAGTGTCTCTCGCCCCACTTTCCAATCTGCCACGTTGAATATTTTACACGCTGTCATGGGAGCTTAAACATTGAGCCAAGGACAAAATCGTCACTACTTGAATCCAAGAACAAGAAGTGTTTACACAAGATCTTTGTGTTCATATAAACAGAGACAACTTGGTGACATTGTTGACATGTAGGCACAACTGTATTCAGTTTACACTGTTATTGTGATATTATACCAGGCTCTATTGCAGTTACAGTTCTACAGAGAAAAGCTTGTTGTTGTGTTGAAGGTGCGTGACGCTTGAGTGTATTTTTAGCGGCTGGCAATTGTTTGTTTTTTTTTTTTTTGGAGCAGATGGCTGTGCTGCTCTGGAGTAGCACTTGCAGATTACAGAAAGCTCACCTGCAGCTGGAGTCCTGCTGATTTTCATACTGGAAAGGTTTGGGTTATTTAAGGACTCGAGTAGGCCCGACCTTGATAAACCCACTTCCTGTTACATGTGTTCAGGCTCCCTTCTCCTCACATCTCCAGTAGTGCAGTTTGGCACTAGCAGGTTATCAGACTTGATGAACACTCTACAGGTCTCAAGCCTTTTTATTATGCTTCAGCACATCCTTAACGGTTGTAACAAGGTGTGTGTGTGTGTGTGTGTGTGTGTGTGTGTGTGTGTGTGTGTGTGTGTGTGTGTGTGTGTGTGTGTGTGTGTGTGTGGTGTGCTGTGTGTGTGTGTGTGTGTGTGTGTGTGTGTGTGTGTGTGAGACTAATGCAGTTACCACCCTCGCCTGCCAGCCTATATGCTCCAGTGTGTGCGTGACAGAGCAGAGAGCTGTGTGTGTTTGCTGTTTTCAGGCCTCAGGATGCAGAGCACTGACGTAACCACACACACACACACACACACACACTTATTCAGCCCCTAGACGGAGTGGATGTATGGGCTCAATACAGCTTTGACTTTATAAGATAATTTCAAACAAACCTGCCTCATAGTTCCTAATTTCTTCAAATCCCTCTTAAACTGTCTTAGTGTGCCACTGATCTCCATGTCATCTTTGATAAGAGGAATTCAGATTAAAGGGATTTTTGCCCATGGCCATGCACTGTGTGTATTTCCCATGCTTTGTCAGTGAATCCTATCTAAAACACAGCAGCCCTCAGAAATGATTTTGTTTCACATCAAACTGATTGAAACTGCTCACTTATGTCAAGGCGATTTTTCTCCAAAGTGCTTCTTTATCTCCATAACCAGTAACTGTCTCTCTAATATGGGCTGCAGTGAGTGTCCTCAGAGAGTCCACTTCCGCCACTTGTGTCCTCAAATGGCTCTCCTGTCCTCATAACAATGGTGCAGAGCCCTTAAATTACTTTCTAGAGGTTTTGTAAAATATTTCCTCTTTAACCGTTTACCTGGGATCTAATATGGTCAGAGGGCGAGCGTGTTCACTCAGATCCTTCCAACACCCGCAGGTTAACTTGTAATTTTTCTCTGAAGCTACTAAGGGGAACATGTGCACCGTGTGTTGTACTGCCGCTCATTTGTTTCCAAGAAGTAAACACAACACTTGTCGCGGTCACTTATGCCAAACCAAGCCCCTGTACACACTTTTCAGTACAGGCTTTCTTAATTGGTAGAGATGTGTGCACATCAAGTAGCTGCTGTCATCTGACCATGCTACGAGATAATGACATACAAAAATACCTAACTTCAGTGATATAGGATATTCAATATTTTTAATATGTTTGCATTAAGATATTAATAACTGAACTGATATGATTGCCAGCCCCAGTTGTGTCCTCATATCTGAAGCTCAAGCTTTTTGCAAAATCACATACACCCTCTTGTTGGTGGGTCTCACTGGGGACGGAGTCATTATGTGTTGCTGGCATTAACTGCTCTGTGTTTTTCGGTCTGGTATTTGAACCTCATTCTTGGGCTGAGGCATCATGGGAAAGGCACAGACCATGACTCATAAGGAGCGAGAAAAGCACAATGCCCTGTGGAAATGGCTTGTTTGGCCAAACATAACTCCACATACCTTCCTAATCTGTCACTGTGGTTGAGTCAAAGTGGGGCACTTTCTTGGGTAGTTCAGGCACTGGTGTAATTTGGGCAAATGTATTTTTATACTACATCATTAAATGCTGCAGTATAGCTCTAATTGTGACTATCCTCAGATGACTTATGGCTTTAGTAGTTATTGTGATTTATGAGCGAGGATATCAGCGTGCTACAATATCAAGGCAACATACCAAGGCTTGTTTCTAATTAATGGGTTTAGGAATCACTACTTCAGCAACAACTTTTTTCAGGCAAATGCAGCATAAACAGGGTTAATATAGAGGGCAGTGACACCTCTGGACAAACAGCACTTCAAGTTTTACATCCACGCTTGATGTATTTCTGGATAACGAAGTTAGTTTTTGTTGTCCAGGTTATTAGATATACATCCCTTAGATTTCTGGTGCCTCCAAAACACAATGGAGATGAATGGGTTTTTGTTTGTGGTTCTCACAGCATGTAAAAGTGGCATTTGAAAAATTCAACAGCAATCTTTCTGTTTCTGTCAACAGTTTTCATAGGGACTATGTCTTGAGTACAAAGTAGTTCCAATGAAAATGAATTTTTTTTAATGTTGTAAACACCACAAAAGAAATGTCATTCACTAGAATTGTTTTATATCATAGATATCATATCTCTAGGCTGGATATCACTAGGGGTTTGTTAGGAAATGCAATATATTATACATATATCATGTTTGCCTGTTTTCCATGCTGGATTTCTGAATAAACTAAACTGAAACAACAGCCACAGATTTCCCTTGAAATATAAACTCTTACCTGGAACACTATTTGCCTGTGTGCTGTTCATGTCAATAATAAAGAAGAAGAAGTGTTTTGTTTCCTCTGAAACAGCAGTGGAGCTTACAGTTAATGTGGGGGAGGAAACCACATAATAAGTGCAGATCTTCTTTAACTGGTTGAATTCAAAGTCAGTTTTTGTGTGTGCCTCGTGATCCTTGTGCAGTGCAAAACCTATTCAGATCCATCATATTTTAAATGTACTGTGGAAGTGTGAATAAGGGAAAAATAAGGACTGTTTTCTTCATTACTGTGTAATTTTATGTGGTTTTTACTGACAGTGGCATCACTCAGGGGATTTTCATGGAGGCGCTGGTGGTTTGACCACTGTCTCTTCTCTGACCACCTTGACTAATAATTTCATTTCCTTAGTAAACCCAGGCAGCCTGCCAACTAAATTTCCCTTCAGTCAGGGCAGACCACAAGCAGTGTGTGCAGAGACAGTTAAATGAAGTGGGGAGTTTCTCCTTTTCTTCTTTTTATTTGTATCTTAAATGTTGTAAGTTCATCAATCAGATGATTTCACAGAAGGTCATTTGTTCAACGTTGTTATTTCTCTGTACTAAGAGGGTTTCCTGAAAGCGGCGGTCTGCTAGTGGAGGGAAGGAGGTTGTGTTCCTTCCCTTAAGGTAAACAGGCAGCAACATTTGGATAAGGATGTGTTGGCGGTGCCAGCCAGGCCTATTGCCTAACAGGCCCATGAGATGTTAAAGCATTTGAGGGCTGTGACACTGGATACAGCACTGATAACACTGGACATCCATGGGAAGTGCAGTTCAGTAGATAAACAATCCAAACAGGATGTTGGCAAAGAGGATCTATTTCTTTCTCTTTCTCCCTCCTCCCACAGTGGATAATTAATGGGGTCCAGATTTGTGTACATTAGTGGTTAAAAATAGTGTAGCAGTCTACAAATTGTAATATATTTATTTTTGATATCATTTTTTACATTTTTCATCTCTCTGAAGACCAGTTAGTTCGTTTTTCCGCAATGTTACACAGATGAGCAGAGTTCACACTGAATAAACCGCTCAGAGTGCTCTATTCCTTGATTGTTTTGAAGAACAAGAGAAGATAACAACAGAAAAGATGTGAGTGAGTATGTGTCTATGATGTGAGGTTACACAGTGATGCAAAGGAAGCTATAAGTCTCTCTGAAATGCCATTTTCAGCTGTGGCTTTGTGGCCTCTGGGAGTAATACCATCAGCAGGACTAAAACTGCACTTTTTTTACTGTCGAAGTCTTAAAAAAAAAGCATTTATCTACTCCCATGAGTCTGCTTTGTTTGAGGTGGGAAGAGGTACCTCCCTGAAACAGTGAAAAAATGGGGTCAGAGCTCATTTTTAGCCTGTATGGCAGACACTGTGGCTCTTAAACCACCAATTTCACACTTAGGGTCCAACCTCAATTATCCAAATGATAAGTGTTAACTTGAAAATGCCATCCCTGTCTTCTAGGGTGTGAAAAGGCTCCCAATTATTTACTTCCTCCATATTTTAAGTGTCAAAATGAGTATATAGGGTATAATTTAAAAGTAAATTTCCACAGTGCTATATATCTATGTGCAGAAAATATATAATTTCATTTGGTAATTGTGTATTGTTTAAACCATATATAAAGCATTCAGTCTTTGTTAGCATCTATGGAACCTAATTGCAATGATCATACTTACTTTTCAATTTGTGATATTTATTATTTTGTTAGAGATATTGCCATAGTTTCCAAATTGAAAAGGAAAACCACCACACGCCTCTTGATTTTTTTTTTTCTCCACCCATTGCTTGCTGACATGATTTCCCTGGTGCTCAGAGAGCTGCCAGATTGTCAGGTTCAGGCCGGGCGGCAGTGAAGCTGGTGGAAGCATCCAGTGTTTGTGTTGTGTTTGCAGTGTAGTGATGGCTTACTCAGCTGTTCAAACCCTCACATCCAACCTGCAGCAGGCTGTTTACTCTTTATTTGGCAGCACAACAAGGGAATGCAATGGCAGATATAGTAATGGAAGAAAACATGATTTTAGCTGATACTCTCTAAAAACATGTCCCACTCTTTCTTATTGAAAACTTTTAGATAACTGGTTTTAATACTAAAAAACTACTGTGGGACTCTGCTAAAACCACTTAAAAGTCAAAACCGCTGCAATATCTGATTGTCCTCTTCCTGTCCTGAAATATGGGTCAGGGAATATCA